>NW_027601301.1:0-125000 GCF_053455715.1 Rhinoraja longicauda
AGCCTTCACTACGCACTTTGCACTGTTGAAAGCGAGTCCTTCCCGGAAAGCTGTCTCCAACAGCTTCTTCAGATTACAGTCATGTTTTTGTTCCGTGTATCCCACTATGACAATATCATCTGCAATGCAGATGCATCCAGGAACCTGCTCTATGATTGTGTCCATACATTGCTGGAATATATCCTGGCTCACCGACAAGCCGAAGGGTAGCCTTCTGTAGCAATATCTGCCAAAAGGTGTCCGGAACGTGGTAAGTTCCTGGCTTGTCTCATCAAGTCGGACGGACCAATAGCCCGCCTTTGCATCAAGTTTGGTAAAAATTTCACATTGGCAAAAGCTGGATTGATTTCCTCAAAGGTTTGGATCTTATGTGGGCAGCGTTTGAGACTTGCATTCAAGCGTTTTGGGTCTAGGCATACCCTGATTGATCCATCTTTCTTAACGGAGGTTGTTATTGAACTGCACCAGTCCGTATGGTGAGTTACTTTTCTGATGATTCCATCTTCCTCCATTTTATCCAACTCGGCCCGCAACTTGTCTCTGATATGGACACTGCATTTCCTTGGTGCATCAATGTGTAGTGTGGCCTTCTCCTTGAGATGAAGGGTGGCAGGCTCCTTGAAGTTGCCAATCCTGTCAAACTGATTAGGCCATCTCTTCACTAGGTCTGCCACTGCGTTGAAACTGTCTTGCTCCTTCCCAGCGTCTGATGGGTGCTCTTCTGTTCCCATGGCATGTATCGTGACGACCTGAAGTTGCCTAATACCTTATTAGGCCTATGACAGCGGATTCTGCCACGTCTACCATGAAGAATTCTTGAGCACACCACATCGATCTCTGGTATCGGCATGAAATGGATATAGTTCCAAAACAAGGGATTTCTGTTGCGTTATATGCCGTCAGTCGGACTTTGCATGGTCATAGGTGCTGCTTATATTTGTCATGTGGATACACGTCTCGTATGACCCGAAGGGGAAGGGTATTTCCTCCAGCTCCGGTGTCTATCTTCACCTTCAGTCGTACTATATCCGGCGAAAGAAGGAAAAATCAACAGTGCCATGCAGTCTGTCACGCACAAAATCTTCACCCCGCATGTCGAGAATCACTGAACATTTATGGCAAGACTAAGGTCATTCTGCCAACCATATCCTTGCCACTAGGGAAAACACTACTCAGACTAATGCCACATTCTTACCCTTGACAATACTCCAAGCAGGTCATGGATCTAGTCAAACGCGCTCAATTGTTTTGTGAATTGGCTGGGAGTTTCTGGCTCCACAACCCCTTCAACTGGGAAATTGTAGATTCCCTCCCACCTTCTAGATGAAAAACCGCATCTCCCCCCAATCTTTTCGAACAATTATTTTAAATCTACTTCTTGTTTGTAACACCTCTGCTGAGGGGAAAAAGATCTTTCACATTTAACCTCCTCATAATTTACCTCATCTCAATTCATTCAATCCTCAGTCTGCCCAGTTCCAAAGAGAACATTTACAGTTTATCACATTTTTCCTTACAGCTTAGGTTTTTCATTTCTGGAAACATCCTAATGGATCTTACTTTTTACTTATTTGTCCTCTTCCTTATAAGGTCATAAGAAATAGGAGTAGAATTTGGGTCATTCAGCTTATCGGGTCTACTCTGCCATTCAATCATGGCTGTTAGAAAAAATCTTTTATCATTAGCTTTAACTGTTTTCAACAATATATTAATTAAATGTTTTAGCAAAGGTAACTCTTGATCCTTAACTAATAGCTTCGCTTCCCATTTATAGATAAATTCTTCTGGGCATAGTTATTTTATTTTATCCATTTCAATTTTAACCCATGCTGTTTTTCCACCCTCTTGATAAAAGGATGAAATAAAACTCATTTGTGCTGCCAGATAGTAATTTTTAAAATTTGGTAATTGCAGTCCACCTAATTCAAATTTCCATGTTAATTTTTCCATAGACATTCTTGGCATTTTACCTTTCCAAAGAAAATTTCTCACAATTTTATTCAATTCTTGAAAAAAATTATTTGGTAAAGGTATAGGCAGTGTTTGAAATAAATACTGTAACCTCGGAAAAATATTCATCTTAATACAGTTCACTCTCCCTAGCAATGTAATTGGAAGATTCATCCATTTCTTCAAGTCCTCCTCAATTTTTTTAATTAGTGGTTTATAATTTAGTTTATACAGATTATTTAACTTATTATCTACTTTAACCCCTAAGTACTTCATGCCTTCTTTTTGCCATTTAAACTGACTTTCTCTTTTACATTGATCATAATTACCTTCAGAAAGAGGCATTATTTCAGTTTTATCTTTATTAATTTTATATCCTGATACTTTCCCATATTCTTCCAGTCTGAAATATAATTTTCTTAAGGATTCCAATGGTCTACTAAGACAAAGTAAAACATCATCTGCAAATAAAGTAATTTTGTGATTTTCCTGATTCACTTTAAATCCTTCAATGTCTAAATCTGATCTTATTAGCTCTGCCAGAGGTTCAATGGCCAATACAAATAAAGCCGGTGACAAGAGACATCCCTGTCTACTAGATCTTTCCAAATTAAATGATTGAGAAGATTGGCCATTTGTCACCACTTTGGCTTTAGGTTGTTTATAAAGAGCTTTTACCCAGTTAATGAAACCATTTCCTAATCCGTACTTCTCTAATACTTTAAATAAAAAATCCCATTCTAACCTGTCAAACGCCTTTTCAGCATCTAAAGCAACTGCTACGCTCAATTCCTTTCTTTTCTGTGCTAAATGTAAAATACTTATAAATCTTGCTACATTATCAGATATTTTCCTTTTTTTGACAAATCCAGTTTGGTCCTCTTTAACCAGCTTCGGTAAATATTCTGCCAATCTCCTTGCCAAAGGTTTAGCAACTATTTTATAATCTGCATTCAACAATGATATTGGTCTATAAGAAGATGCATTTAAAGGGTCTTTCCCTTTTTTTAAAATTACGGTTATAATTGCCAGTGAGAAGGATTCTGGTAATGTAGAAGTTTTTTCCGCTTGATGTATCACTTCCATAAATACTGGTAACAACAAATCTTTAATTTTTTTATAGAACTCAGGCAGGAAACCATCTTCCCCTGGAGATTTATTACTTGGTAAAGAATATAATATTTCCTCCACCTCTCTCAAAGTAAAGGAGGCATTTAGTCCCATCTGCTCCTCATTAGAGATTGTTGGTAATTGTATCTTGGATAAAAAATTATTTATCTTAATTTCATCCTTTTCAGATTCAGAATGGTACAGATTAGTGTAGAATTGCTTAAATACCTCATTGATTTCTCTAGGTTTATAAGTAATAATGTTTTGATCTGTTCTAATTGAATTTATTGTTCTTGATATTTGTTCTTCTTTCAGTTGCCATGCCAATACCTTGTGCGCTCTTTCTCCTAATTCATAATATCTTTGGTTAGTTCGTAATATTAGTTTTTCTGTTCTGTAAGTATGTAAAGTATTATATTGAAATTTTTTATTTGCAAGTTGTGTTTTTTTCGTATCTGAAGAAGTTTTCTGTAAGTCTTTTTCTAATACGGTGATTTCTTTTTCTAATCTTTCAGATTCCTTCCTATAGTCTTTCTTTATCTTAGATGAGTAGCTTATAATTTGGCCTCTCAAATAAGCCTTCATTGCATCCCATACAATAAATTTATCATCAACTGAATTTAAATTTGTTTCCAAAAATAATTCAATTTGTCCTCGAATAAAATCACAAAAGTCTTGCCTTTTCAATAGTAAAGAGTTGAGTCTCCATCTATAGACTGACTGCTCTTTATCTGGCATCGTAATTTTCATTAATAATGGTGAGTGATCCGATAACAATCTAGCCTTGTAATCTATTTGTATTATTCTACCCCTTAATTGAGCTGAAATCAAAAATAGATCTATTCTAGAATATGTATCATGTCTATTGGAATAGAAGGAGTAGTCTCTTTCCCTGGGATGGCTTTTCCTCCAAACATCTATTAAATTTAAATTTTCCATTAAATTCAAGGTTGTCTTCGCTGCTCTTGTCCTTGTCGTTGTCCTTGGTGATCTATCCATTACTGGATCTCAACAAAAATTGAAATCTCCCCCTATCAATATATTTTCATGTGCTTCCGCCAGATTTAAAAAGGTACACTGCACAAACTTCTCATCATCTATATTTGGTGCATATATATTCATTAAGGTCCACAATTCTGAGAAAATTTGACAATGTACCATTACAAATCTACCTACTGGGTCACTTACAATATTTTGTATCTTAATTGGTAGCGTTTTCCTAAATAGGATAGCAACCCCTCTTGCTTTTGAGTTAAAAGAAGATGCGACCATACTTCCTACCCAATCTCTCTTTAACTTTTGATGCTCTTTTTCCGTTAGATGTGTTTCTTGCAAGAAAGCTATATCTACTTCCAATTTTTTCATCTGTGTTAAAATTCTCTTCCTTTTTATCGGTCCATTTAACCCATTCACATTATAGCTTAAAAAATTTAATGTGTTATCCATTCATTCCTTTTTTGCCGATTTTTACACACTTGTATCTTAGCCCAGTCAATACCGCAGCAAGATTTTGCTCCTTCCCTCCTATTTTATCTTTGTGCATTTAATGATGTTGGAAAGTCTTAGATTCCCACTCTCTCAGATGTTCCTCCCTTTCCCTCAGGCAGCTTCTTCCATGTCCCTCCTCTCGCCCCTCAAACACTTCTTGCACTCAGATCCTCCCCATCTCTTCTCCTTAAGCCCCTCTTCACTCAGATACTGCGCGTCAGTCCTCTTTACTCTCCCACTCAAAGCCTCCTTCCCCTCTCAGCCCAGTCCCATCCTGCCCCTCAGTCCCTCCTCTATTCCGCTCCATTCAGACTCTCTCCTCACTTCCCTTCGGAACCTCCTGACCGATATCCCTCCCAACTCAGTCCCTCCTCCCCTCGGTCCCTCACAACTCAGCCCCTCCTCCCCTCGGTCCCTCACAACTCAGTCCCTCCTCCCCCCCGGTCCCTCACAACTCAGCCCCTCCTCCCCTCGGTCCCTCACAACTCAGTCCCTCCTCCCCCCCGGTCCCTCACAACTCAGCCCCTCCTCCCCTCGGTCCCTCACAACTCAGCCCCTCCTCCCCTCGGTCCCTCACAACTCAGTCCCTCCTCCCCTCGGTCCCTCACAACTCAGCCCCTCCCTCTCTCCCCCGCCCGGCGACCGGACGCCGCCAACCGCCCGCGCACGCGCTCTCTCTCCCGTGCGCAGTGACGGTTGCAAAAGTAGCGCACGCGCAGAGCGGCCCCGCGGCCGGCTGGAGACAGTGCGCCTGCGCACCGCGGCCCCCAACCGTTACAGCGCGAGGGCAACGATCCCGGCTCCGCGCGCGGGCGGTTGGGGGCGTCCGATCGCTGGGCGGGGGGTGGAGGAGAGAGGAGGGACTGAGCTGTGAGGGACCGGGGGAGGAGGGACAGTTGTGAGGGACCGAGGGGAGGAGGGACTGAGTTGTGAGGGACCGGGGGAGGAGGGACTGAGTTGAGTTCTGAGGGGAAGTGAGGAGAGTAAATGGAGAGGAAAGGAGGAGGGGCGGGGTAGACTGAGGGGAAGGAATGTGGCTTTGATGGGGAGAGGGGAGGGTCTCAGCCTGAGGGGGAGAGAGAGGGAGGGACTGTGTTGTGAGGGATTTAGAGGAGGCAGGTCAGACCTGTGAGAGGCTGAGGAGAAGTGGGTCTCAGTCGTGAGAAACCGAGGGGAGGAAGATCCGAGTTGTGAGGAGGGTCTCAGTTGTGAGGGGGGTCTGAGTTGTGAGGGGGTCTGAGTTGTGAGGAGGGTCTCAGTTGTGAGGGGGGTCTGAGTTGTGAGGAGGGTCTCAGTTGTGAGGGGGTCTGAGTTGTGAGGGGGGGTCTGAGTTGTGAGGAGGGTCTGAGTTGTGAGGGGGGGTCTGAGTTGTGAGGGGGTCTGAGTTGTGAGGAGGGTCTGAGTTGTGAGGAGGGTCTGAGATGTGAGGGGGGGTCTGAGTTGTGAGGGGGTCTGAGTTGTGACGGGGGTCTGAGTTGTGAGGAGGGTCTGAGTTGTGAGGGCCTGCTGGAAGAGGTTCTAAGGCGTGAGGCAAGGAGGGTCTGAATTGTGAGGGATGAATGAGAAGTGGGTCCGTGTGGGAGGGAGGAGGGTCTGAGTTGAGAAGTTCTGAAGGGAAGTGAATAGAGTAAATGGAGAGGAGTGGAGAAGGGAAGAGTGAGGGGAAGGAAGGGGGCTATGAGGGTAGATAGAAGGTCTGTAGGACAGATTTTCAGTTTGATGTGGCCCTTTTTGCTAAAGGGATCAGGGGGTATGGAGAGAAGGCAGGTACAGGCTACTGAGCTGGATGATCAGCTATGATCATATTGAATGGCGGTGCAGGCTCGAAGGGCCGAACGGCCTACTCCTGCACCTATTTTCTATGTTTCTATGTTCTATGTTTCTATGAATATGATATCGTTGGGATTACGGAGACATGGCTCCAGGGTGACCAAGGCAGGGAGCTGATCATCCAGGGATATTCAATATTCAGAAGGGATAGACAGAAAGGAAAAGGAGGTGGGGTAGCGTTGCTGGGTAGAGAGGAGATTAACGCAATAGAAAGGAAGGACATTAGCTTGGAGGATGTGGAATCGATATGGGTAGAGCTGCGAAACACTAAGGGGCAGAAAACGCTAGTGGGAGTTGTGTACAGGCCACCTAACAGTAGTTGTAGAGTTGGGGATGGCATCAAACAGGAAATTAGAAATGCGTGCAACAAAGGTAAAACAGTTATAATGGGTGACTTCAATCTACATATAGATTGGGTGAATCAAATTGGCAGAGGTGCTGAGGAAGAGGATTTCTTGGAATGTTTGCGAGATGGTTTTCTAAACCAACATGTCGAGGAACCAACGAGAGATCAGGCTATTCTCGACTGGGTATTGAGTAATGAGGAAGGGTTAGTTAGCAGTCTTGATGTGCGTGGCCCCTTGGGCAAGAGTGACCATAATATGGTTGAGTTCTTCATTAGGATGGAGAGTGACATAGTTAATTCAGAAACTACAGTTCTGAACTTAAAGAAAGGTAACTTTGAGGGCATGAGACGTGAATTGGCCAAGATAGACTGCCAATTGATTCTTAAAGGGTTGACGGTGGATATGCAATGGAAGGCATTTAAAGACCGCATGGATGAACTACAACAATTGTTCATCCCAGTTTGGCAAAAGAATAAATCAGGGAAGGTAGTGCATCCGTGGCTAACAAGGGAGATTAAGGATAGTATCAAAACAAAAGATGAAGCGTACAAATTAGCAAGAAACAGCAGCCTACCAGAGGACTGGGAGAAATTCAGAGTCCAGCAGAGGAAGACAAAGGGCTTAATTAGGAAAGGGAAAATAGATTATGAAAGAAAACTGGCAGGGAACATAAAAACTGACTGCAAAAGATTTTATAGATATGTGAAGAGAAAAAGATTAGTTAAAATAAATGTTGGTCCCTTGCAGTCAGAAACAGGTGAATTGATCATGGGGAACATGGACATGGCAGACCAAATGAATAACTACTTTGGTTCTGTCTTCACTAAGGAAAACATAAATAATCTGCCGGAAATAGCAGGGGTCCGGGGGTCAAATGAGATGGAGGAACTGAGTGAAATCCAGGTTAGTCGGGAAGTGGTGTTAGGTAAATTGAATGGATTAAAGGCCGATCAATCTCCAGGGCCAGATAGGCTGCATCCCAGAGTGCTTAAGGAGGTAGCCCCAGAAATAGTGGATGCATTAGTGATAATTTTTCAAAACTCTTTAGATTCTGGAGTAGTTCCTGAGGATTTAATGTAACCCCACTTTTCAAAAAGGGAGGGAGAGAGAAAAAGGGGAATTACAGACCAGTTAGTCTAACATCGGTAGTGGGGAAAATGCTAGAGTCAGTTATTAAAGATGGGATAGCAGCACATTTGGAAAGTGGTGAAATCATTCGACAAAGTCAGCATGGATTTATGAAAGGTAAATCATGTCTGACGAATCTTATAGAATTTTTTGAGGATGTAACTAGTAGAGTCGATAAGAGAAGACCAGTGGATGTGTTATATCTGGACTTCCAGAAGGCTTTCGACAAGGTCCCACATAAGAGATTAGTATGCAAACTTAAAGCACACGGTATTGTGGGTTCAGTATTGATGTGGATAGAGAATTTGTTGGCAGACAGGAAGCAAAGAGTAGGAATAAACGGGTCCTTTTCAGAATGGCAGGCAGTGACTAGTGGGGTACCGCAAGGCTCAATGTTGGGACCCCAGCTATTTACAATATATATTAATGATTTGGACGAGGGAATTTAATGCAACATCTCCAAGTTTGCGGATGCAACGAAGCTGGGGGGCAGTGTTAGCTGTGAGGAGGATGCTAGGAGGCTGCAACGTGACTTGGATAGGTTAGGTGAGTGGGCAAATGCATGGCAGATGCAGTATAATGTGGATAAATGTGAGGTTATCCACTTTGGTGGCAAGAACAGGAAAGCAGACTATTATCTGAATGGTGGCCGATTAGGAGAAGGGGGGATGCAGCGAGACCTGGGTGTCGTGGTGCACCAGTCATTGAAAGTAGGCATGCAGGTGCAGCAGGCAGTGAAGAAAGCGAATGGTATGTTGGCATTCATAGCGATTTGAGTATAGGAGCAGGGAGGTTCTGCTGCAGTTGTACAGGGCATTGGTGAGACATTCTTGCCATAGAGGGAGTACAGAGAAGGTTCACCAGATTGATTCCTGGGATGGCAGGACTTTCATATGAAGAAAGACTGGATAGACTTGGCTTGTACTCGCTGGAATTTAGAAGATTGAGGGGGGATCTTATAGAAACTTACAAAATTCTTAAGGGTTTGGACAGGCTAGATGCAGGAAGATTGTTCCCGATGTTGGGGAAGTCCAGAACAAGGGGTCACAGTTTAAGGATAAGGGGGAAGTCTTTTAGGACCGAGATGAGAACGTTTTTTTTCACACAGAGTGGTGAATCTGTGGAATTCTCTGCCACAGAAGGTAGTTGAGGCCAGTTCATTGGCTATATTTAAGAGGGAGTTAGATGTGGCCCTTGTGGCTAAAGGGATCAGGGGGTATGGAGAGAAGGCAGGTACGGGATACTGAGTTGGATGATCAGCTATGATCATATTGAATGGCGGTGCAGGCTCGAAGGGCCGAATGGCCTACTCCTGCACCAATTTTCTATGTTTCTATGTTTCTATGTTTCTATGTTTCTGACTGATGAAGGCCAATGTGCCAAATGCTTTTTTGACTACCCTATCGAACTGGGAATCCACCTTCAAGGAACCATGCACCTGTACGCCCCAAAGCCCGACCATTCACTGTGTAAGTCATGCCCATGCCAGACCTCCCAAAATACAACACCTTACATTTCTCTGTATTAAATTTCAACTACCATTCCTCAGCCCACCTGGCCAATTGATCAAGGTTCTGCTGCAATTTCTGTGAGCTGACACATGAGAGCAGAAGTCCTAGAAACAGTAGAAATATAACAACTTTCCATCAGCCACGGAGTGGGTGGAGAAAGGAGAACATTTCAGATGTCCTGGAGTGGGAACTTACCTCGACAACAAATGCGGCAGAGAAGGGGAGACTGGGAGAAAGGAATGGCATTGCTGCCAGAGACAGGATGGGGTGGCGTGAGGTGTGGCTTGCCTGGGTAGCTGTGCGAGTCAGCGGGTTTATGGAAATGTAAGTGGGTCGTTTGACTCCTGAGAAAGAGAGAGATCATGAAAAGGGAGAGACCTTTCAGAAATGACTATAGCTTCAACAATATAATATGATTCAAACTCATCTCCAAACTCTTAGACCTAGGAATCATGCCACTGGGACCATGACTTTCTGACCCGTAGACCTCAGCCTCAGCCAGCACCTCCTCCACAATAACTCTCAACCCCAATGCCCTGCAAGGAAGCTACTTAGTCCCCTCTTGTACTCCCTCTACAATCATAATTCAGCTTTCACTCCAATAATAATTTTCAGATGTCACTATGGTGGTGGGCTTGATCACAAGGGATGACAAGACAGAGTACAGGAAGGCGATAGAGAACCTTGTAATGTAGTGTCAGGACAACAACCTCTCCTTCAATGTCAGTAAGGAGAAGGAGCTAGTTATTGACCAGGTAGTGTGGTAGAGTAAAGGGCCCAGTCAGCACCAATGGTGCTGTGGATATGGTTGAGAGCATCAGGTTTCTGGCCGTTAATATTGCCAATGATCTGTCATGGACAAACCACATGTGATAGCCAAGGTACCGCATCAATGCCTCTACTTCCTGAGGAGATTGAGGAAATTCAGCATGTCTTCAATAACTCTTACAAACTTCTAGAGATGCACCATAGAAAATATATCATTGGGTTTGCATCACATCATGGTTTGAGAACAGCTCTACACAAAACTGCAAGAAATTGCAGGGAGTTGTAAATGTTACCCAGTCCATCACACATACCACACCATTAACTCCATCTACACCACGCTGCCTTAGAAAAGCAGCCAACATAAAGACCTGAAGGGTTCCGACCCAAAACATCACCTATTCCTTTTGTCCAGAGATGCTGCATGACCTGATGAGTTACTTCAGCATTTTGTGTCTTTCTTTGGTATAAACCAGCATCTGCACTTCTTTCCTGCACGTAATCAAAGACTTGTCCCTCCCCAGTCATTACTTTTCCCAGCTTCCCTGGCAGAAGCTTGAAAGCGCGCATGACCAGACCCAGGAACAGCTTCTTCCCCTCTGTTATCAGGCTTCTGAATGGTCCTTCCATAAGCTAGGGTACTGTCCAATTCACCTCTACCCCATTGCGGACATTGGACTTTGTCTGTGGAACTGATGGGCTACAATGCTGAGAACTATATTCTGCACTCTGTATCTTCCCCTTCACTCTACCTACACATCTTCCTGTTTTTAAATTATTACACGTTTGGCTGGACTGTGGACATGGTGAATGAGGCAGACTTGTCCCACCCTCCCATTCATTCTCCCCGCTTCAATCTGGCAGAAAGTATAGAAGCTTGAAAGTGCACAGCACCAGACTCAGGGACAGCGTCTTCCCCTCTGTAATCTACCCATCGCCTTCCTACTGCTGCTCATCGAGGAACATGACAGCCGCAGTGTGGTCAACAATTTTGCACGTTCTTTCTACCTGACGCCCCGATATCAGGGTCCTCCACCAACATGGCAGGCATGTTCCTCCTCCGTGCAGGGTAGCCAGCAAGGCTCTCGCTCACAACCGTGTGTTCAGAATAGCCAGCCTGTCTGAGCCCAGCCCGGTGGCCATTTCACCAGAGCGGCTGCTAAACACACTCCATTCTCTTGTCCTCCTTATTGTGACAGCAGTATTATCTTTATTATGTTGCCCCACATTGTGGCGGAAGTTGATTTATTTTCTGAAAGTATTGATGTGGAAACCCAATTGTTGCCACAGTGAGATCAGATTCAGTTCATTTATAGTATTTGGCTACAGTTTCTCATACGATAACTGGACCATTTTATAAAGATTTTTTAAAATTTATTAGCTATAAATAATTTATTAGAAGGAATTATTGACCATTTTTTATGATCATGCTGATATAAACATAGCACAAAAAGTAAGGAAATTTGTGTTTGGTAGATTATTTCTTTGTTGTAACAATGCTTCTTGGCAATAAATCTTATACCGTTGGAAAGCCTGTTTATTTCCCTTTTAAATGGTGCCACATTTGTAAGGAACATGCATTTGTGGGATGAGGAGCAGAGCTAAGTATATGGGTTGCGTCCATGAAAAATTTGCCAAATCTTCTCTGCCAATGCCAAACAGCTTATTCTGCTGTTGCTATTGACTCTTGTTTTGAGCTTCTGGTACCCCCAGGTGCTGACAATCAGGTGCCTGATTGGCACCTGATTGGCAGCATCTGTGAGTATGGGCCCTGCTACAGTGGTCAGTAGGTGTCTGCTCCAAGAATCGGCATGCCACGTTTGACTGATCTGGATAGGGCCCGTGCGATAGGGCAACTTCAAGCTGGTGTTCCGCAAAACCAAGTTACGGCATTATTTTGAGTGAGCCCTAGTACCATCTCCAAAGTGAAGGCCAAGTTCCATATAACGGGGGATGTCAGAGACAGACGTCCCAAGTGGGCGTCCCAAGAAGACGACACCCGAAGAAGACCGTTTCCTCACCCTGTCAGCACTTAGGAACCGTAGGCTGTCTTCTACAGATTTGCAGTCAAGGTTTGCAGGACGATATGGCCGACGGCTCTCTGCCCAGACAATTCGGAACAGACTGCACGCAGCCGATCTCCGGTCTCATAGGGCTGCCAGGAGGCCTGCCATGACTGCCCTTCACCATCAGGCCCGTTTGCGCTGGTGTCGGCAACACGTGCACTGGAACCTGATCATGTGGAGAAATGTTATGTTCAGCGATGAGTCCAGATTCTGCCTACGGCAGTTGGATCATAGGGTCAAAGTGTGGAGAAGACGTGGAGAACGCTATGCTGATTGCTGCACCGATAGAGTAACATCTTTTGGTGGAGGCAGTGTGATGGTGTAGGGCGGCATCTCCCTCACTGGAAAAACGAGGCTTGTCATCATTGGAGGCAATCTCAATGCAGAGAGATATTGAGATGAGATTCTGCAACCAGTGGCAATCCCATATCTCCACAGTCTGGGACCGAACTCTATCCTCCAAGATGACAATGCTCGCCCCCACAGAGCAGGGTTTCTCAGAGACTACCTCCAGAATTTGGGAGTGGAGAGGATGGAATGGCCTGCCAGCAGTCCTGACCTCAACCCCATTGAACACTTGTGGGATCAGCCTGGGCGTGCTGTTCGTGCCAGAGTGACCAACACAACCACGTTGGCTGACTTGCGACAAATGCTGGTTGAAGAATGGGATGCCATCCCACAACAGTGTGTGACCAGGCTGGTGACCAGCATGAGGAGGAGGTGCCAGGCTGTTGTGGCTGTGTATGGTTCTTCCACACGCTACTGAGACTCCTGTTTATTAAATGAATAAATTGTTAAATTGCCAATATGTCTTGTTTCTTCAGACTTCAATCATCCAATCCACCAAACAACACCGAACAAGAGTCAATGGCAGAATAAGCTGTTTGGCATTGGCAGAGAAGATTTGGCAGATTTTTCATGGGCGCAACCCACATACTCAGCTCTGCTGCTCATCCCACAAATGCATGTTCCTTACAAATGTGGCACCATTTAAAAGGGAAATAAACAGGCTTTCCAATGGTATAAGATTTATTGCCAAGAAGCATTGTTACAACAAAGAAATAATCTACCAAACACAAATGTCCTTACTTTTTGTGCTATGTTTTATGTGATTCAGGCCCATGTCTTGGTTTGAAATGGTGAGAACTGATTGATTTTATTTGTAGGATTCTGACGGGCCATTTTGTGAGATTATGTTATCAATGGACATAAACTCCTGAATGTCCGTGAAAAGTTTCCCAAGCGAAGGTTTCCCAACCACCCAGCATAGAAACATAGAAAATAGGTGCAGGAGGCCATTCGGCCCTTCGAGCCAGCACCGCCATTCATTGTGATCATGGCTGATCGTCCACAATCAATAACCCGTGCCTGCCTTCTCCACATATCCCTAGATTCCACTAGCCGCTAAAGCTCTATCTAACTCTCCCAAATCCATCCAGTGAATTGGCCTCCACTGCCCTCTGTGGCAGAGAATTCCACAAATTCACAACTCTCTGGGTGAAAAAGTTTTTTCTCACCTCATTTTTAAATGACCTCCCCTTTATTCTAAGTCTGTGGCCCCTGGTTCTGGACTCGCCCAACATTGGGGACATTTTTCCTGCATCTAGCTTGTCTAGTTCTTTTATAATTTTATACGTCTCTATAAGATCCCCTCTCATCCTTCTAAACTCCAGTGAATACAAGCCTACTCTTTTCAATCTTTCCTCATATGACAGTCCCGCCATCCCAGGGATTATAGTTGTGATAATAAGAAGTTACTCAGTTGAAGGGGAGTTCCATTATAAACCTCATTCTCAATTGCATAATTAATGTTTAAAAAGCTTAATGTTATCATTTGTATGGAATTTAACACAAAATTATTTGGAACAGAGAGTTGGTCAAGTTGCAGAATCATGCTGAAAGGAAGCAAGTTCTCAGCTCCTCGCCACAGCTCCAAGACAATAGACAATAGACAATAGACAACAGGTGCAGGAGGAGGCCATTCTGCCCTTCGAGCCTGTACGCACCGCCATTCAATGTGATCATGGCTGATCATTCTCAATCAGTACCCCGTTCCTGCCTTTTCCCCATACCCCCTGACTCCGCTCTCCTTAAGTCAAGTCAAGTCAAGTCAAGTCAATTTTATTTGTATAGCACATTTAAAAACAACCCACGTTGACCAAAGTGCTGTACATTTGATTAGGTTCCAATAGCTCTAGCTCTCTCTTGAATGTATTCAGAGAATTGGCCTCCACTGCCCTCTGAGGCAGAGAATTCCACAGATTCACAACTCTCTGACTGAAAAAGTTTTTCCTCATCTCTGTTCTAAATGGCCTACCCCTTATTCTTAAACTGTGGCCCCTGGTTCTGGACTCCCCAACATTGGGAACATGTTTCCTGCCTCCAACGTGTCCAACCCCTTAATAATTTTATACGTTTCGATAAGATCCCCTCTCATCCTTCTAAATTCCAGTGTATACAAACCTAGTCGCTCCAGTCTTTCAACATATGACAGTCCCGCCATTCCGGGAATTAACCTAGTAAACCTACGCTGCACGCCCTCAATAGCAACACAGCAACACAGCTCCACGCCGCGGCCCCACGCCGCAGCTCCACGCCGCAGCCCCACGCCGCAGCCCCACGCCACAGCTCCGTGCCACAGCTCCACCCCGCAGCCCTACGCTACGGCTCCATCCCGCAGCTCCACTCCTCAGCCCCACGCCGCAGCCCCACGCCGCAGCTCCATGCCACTACTCCACCCCACAGCTCCGTGCCACACCTCCACTCCTCAGCTCCACTCCTCAGCGCTACTCCTCTGCCCCACTCCTCAGCTCCACTCCTCAGCCCCACTCCTCAGCGCTACTCCTCTGCCCCACTCCTCAGCCCCACGCCTCAGCGCTACTCCTCTGCCCCACTCCTCAGCTCCACTCCTCAGCCCCACTCCTCAGCGCTACTCCTCTGCCCCACTCCTCAGCTCCACTCCTCAGCCCCACTCCTCAGCGCTACTCCTCTGCCCCACTCCTCAGCTCCACTCCTCAGCCCCAATCCTCAGTCCCACTCCTCAGTCCCACTCCTCAGTCCCACTCCTCAGCCCCACTCCTCAGTCCCACTCCTCAGCCCCACTCCTCAACTCCACTCCTCAGCTCCACCCCACGGCCCCACGCCGCGGCCCCACTCCTCAGCTCCACTCCTCAGCTCCACTCCTCAGCGCCACTCGTCAGCCCCAATCCTCAGCGCTACTCCTCAGCTCCACTCCTCAGCACCACTCGTCAGCCCCACTCCTCAGCCGTACTCCTCAGTCCCAATCCTCAGCCCCACTCCTCAGCCGCACTCCTCAGCCCCACTCCTCAGTGCTACTCCTCAGCCCCACTCCTCAGCCCCACTCCTCAGCCCTACTCCTCAGCCCCACTCCTCAGCTCCACTTCTCAGTCCCACTCCTCAGCTGCACTCCGCAGCTCCACTCCTCTGCCCCACTCGTCAGCGCTACTCCACTGCCCCACTCCTCAGTCCCAATCCTCAGCCCCACTCCTCAGCTCCACTCCCCTGCAATTTCACTTGTTCAAGCACATATCCACTTCCTTTGAAAGTTATTGTTTAATCTGTTTACCCACCGCTTTGAGGTAAAGCATTTCAGATTATAATTTGTCGCGTTTTTCAAGTGTCTGTGGAGGGCCTTTTGTGAGCAGCGACTACAGTCTATTAGTTTTTTAATAGTTTGTGGATAAGGACAGGGTGGGCCCACAAATTACAGTTCTGAATTGGGACAAGGCGAACATTGATGGTATTAGGCAGGAATTTGCTAAAGTAGATTGGAGAAGGTTGTCTCTGGAAAGTGTTTTGTAAGTGCGATGGTGATGTTCAGGCATGCATGTTCCTGATAAAGTGAAGGGCAGCTGAGAGCAAGGAAACCGAGAGAGAGAGAATCGCGGCTCTGGTCAAGAAAATAATGCATGGAGCAGATATAGAGGCAGCTGGGATGAAGTAAATTATATCCCTGAGCATGGTTAAGAAGGAAATCAGACGAACAAAAAGTGGGCAGGAGATAGCTCTGACAGACAATATTAAGGAGAATCTAAAGATATTTTACAGTCAGAATGCAACCAGAGAGAGAAGAGGCCTCTCTGAAACCTGATAAAGCATTTAAAAGACGCTTGGACAGGTACAGTGCCCTCCATAATGTTTGGGACAAAGACCCATCATTTATTTATTTGCCTCTGTACTCCACAATTTAAGATTTGTAATCGAAAAAAATCACACGTGGTGAAAGTGCACATTGTCAGATTTTATTAAAGGCCATTTTATACATTTTGGTTTCACCATGTAGAAATTACAGCAGTGTTTAAACATAGTTCCCCCATTTCAGGGCACCATAATGTTTGGGACACATGGCTTCACAGGTGTTTGTAATTGCTCAGTTGTGTTTAATTGCTTCTTAATGCAGGTATTCATTTCACCGTCCACCGTGGACATTTCACCGTCCGGCGCGGCCTGAAATAGGCCGCGGGATTTTTCTCCGCTCGGCGGAGGCTTCAATGTCGGTAGCCACGACCGCCCCGACGTGCAGCAGCAGCGGCAGCGGCAGCGTCTTCGCCCGCACTGGATTGCGGGGCTTGGGTCGGCCGGCGCGGCCTGGAACGTGGCAACTTCAACAGCCTGACCGCGGGAGAAGACGGCAGGGGAAGAGAAATTACATTCTGGCCTTCCATCACAGTAAGGAGGGGACTGGAGGAGACTCACTGTGATGGATGTTTCTTTTTGTTTTGTGTTTTGTTTTGGTTGGGGTTGTGTAATTTGCTTATTTTTATTGCTCTATTGTTGGACTGTGGGTGACGAAATCTCGTCCAAAAGACCTGTTTTTAGGATGTCAAATAAAGGTAATTCTGATTCTGGTATAAGAGAGCTCTCGCACCTAATATTTCCTCGAGTCTTTCCATCACCTTTGGAAACGTTTATTGTTGTTTATCAACATGAGGACCAAAGTTGTGCCAATGAAAGTCGAAGAAGCCCTTATGAGACTGAGAAACAAGAATAAAACTGTTTGAAACATTAGCAAAACCTTCGGCTTACAAAATTCAACTGTTTGGAACATCATTAAGAAGAAAGAGAGCACTGGCGAGCTTATTAATCGCAAAGGGACTGGCAGGCCCAGGAAGACCTCCACAGCTGATGACAGAACAATTCTCTCTATAATAAAGAAAAATCTCCAAACACCTGTCCGACAGATCAGAAACACTGTCCAGGAGTCAGGTGTGGATTTGTCAATGACCATTGTCCACAGAAGACTTCATGAACAGAAATACAGAAGCTGCACTGCAAGATGCAAACCACTGGTTAGCCACAAAAATGGGATGGCCAAGTTACAGTTTGCCAAGAAATAATTAAAAGAGCAACCACAGTTCTGGAAAATGTCTTGTGGACAGATGAGAAGAAGGTTAACTTATATCAGAGTGATGGCAAGAGCAAAGTATGGAGGAGAGTAGGAACTGCCCAAGATCCAAAGCATACCACCTTATCTGTGAAACACGGTGGTGGGGGTGTTATGGCCTGTGCATGTATGGCTGCTGAAGGTACTGGCTCACTTATCTTCATTGATGATACAACTGCTGATGGTAGTAGCATAATGAATTCTGAAGTGTATAGACACATCCTTTCTTGGTTCTTGGTTCTTGGTCCTCCAAAATATTCCAAATGGAATTTAAACTGGAGGTGGTGGAGTATGGACTTAAGCAAGAAGAGCTTCTTGGAGAAGAAGAGCTGCCTTACATTTAGTTGCGTCTGGTTGAGTAACTATAGTAGGGTGAAAACTATCCATGCTTTAATTGTGCGAGGGAAGAATGAATTGCTATACACTGCTCAAGTTCAAACAAATGCCTCAAAATTCATTGGCCAGCGGTTCATTCGACAGCAAGACAATGATCCCAAACATACTGCTAAAGAACAAAGGAGTTTTCCAAAATGAAAAAATGGTCAATTCTTGAGTGGCCAAGTCAATCACCCGATCTGATCTCAATTGAGCATGCCTTTAAAATGCCTTTCGTCCCCTTAAGTGAAACAACACGTATCCATGTTCTCCACAGATGCTGCCTGACCCATTGAGTTACTCCAGCACTCTGTGAAACATCACCTATCCATGTTCTCCACAGATGCTGCCTGACCCATTGAGTTACTCCAGCACTCTGTGAAACGTCACCTATCCATGTTCTCCACAGATGCTGCCTGACCCCTTGAGTTACTCCAGCACTCTGTGAAACGTCACCTATCCATGTTCTCCACAGATGCTGCCTGACCTGCTGAGTTACTCCAGCACTCTGTGAAATGTCACCTATCCATGTTCTCCAGAGATGCTGCCTGACCCACTGAGTTACTCCAGCACTCTGTGAAACGTCACCTATCCATGTTCTCCACAGATGCTGCCTGACCTGCTGAGTTACTCCAGCACTCTGTGAAATGTCACCTATCCATGTTCTCCAGAGATGCTGCCTGACCCGCTGAGTTACTCCAGTACTATAGACAATAGACAATAGACAATAGGTGCAGGAATAGGCCATTCGGCCCCTCGAGCCAGCACCACCATTCAATGTGATCATGGCTGATCATTCTCAATCAGTACCCCATTCCTGCCTTCTCCCCATACCCCCTGACTCCGCTATCCTTAAGAGCTCTATCTAGCTTTTAGAGAATTGGCCTCCACTGCCTTCTGAGGCAGAGAATTCCACAAATTTACAACTCGCTGAGTGAAAATGTTTTTCCTCATCTCCGTTCTAAATGACATACCCCTTATTCTTAAACTGTGGCCCCTGGTTCTGGCCTCCCCCAACATTGGGAACATGTTCCCTGCCTCTAACGTGTCCAACCCCTCAATAATCTTATATGTTTCGATAAGATCCCCTCTCATCCTTCTAAATTCCAGTGCATACAGTCTTTCAACATATGACAGTCCCGCTATTCCAGGAATTAACTTAGTAAACCTACGCTGCACACCCTCAATAGCAAGAATATCCTTCCTCAAATATGGAGACCAAAACTGCACACAGTACTCCAGGTGTGGTCTCACTAGGCCCCTGTACAACTGCGGAAGGACCTCTTTGCTCCTAAACTCAACTCCTTTTTTTATGAAGGCCAACATTCCATTGGCTTTCTTCACTGCCTACTCTACCTGCATGCTTTCTTTCAGTGACTGATGCACTAGGACACCCAGATCTCATTGTACGTCCCCTTTTCCTAACTTGACACCATTCAGATAATAATCTGCCTTCCTATTCTTACCACCAATGTGGATAACCTCATACTTATCCACATTAAACTGCATCTGCCATGCATCCGCCCACTCGCACAACCTGTCCAAGTCACCCTGCAACCTCATAGCATCTTCCTCACAGTTCACACTACCACCTAGCTTTGTATCATCTGCAAATTAGCCAACGGTACTTTTAATCCCTTCATCCAATATACATTAATGTATATTGTAAATAGCTGTGGTCCCAGCACGGAGCCTTGCGGTACCCCACTAGTCACTGCCTGCCATTCTGAAAGGGACCCATTTATCCCCACTCTTTACTTTCTGTCTGTCAACCAATTTTCTATCCATGTCAGTACCCTACCTCCAATACCATGTGCTGTAAATTTGCCCACTAATCTCCTATGTGGTACCTTGTCAAAGGCTTTCTGAAAGTCGAGGTACACCACATCCACCGGCTTTCCCCTGTCAGTCCCCCTAGTTACATCCTCAAAAAATTCCAGAAGATTAGTCAAGCATGATTTCCCCTTCGTAAATCCATGCTGACTTGGAACGATCCTGTTACTGCTATCCAAATGCTCCGCAATTTCGTCTTTTATAATTGACTCCATCATCTTCCCCACCACTGATGTCAGACTAACTGGTCTATAATTTCCCGTTTCCTCTCTCCCTCCTTTCCTAAAAAGTGGGATAACATTTGCTACCCTCCAATCCACAGGAATTGACCCTAAATCTATAGAACATTGGAAAATGATCACCAATGCGTCCACAATTTCTAGCGCCACCTCCTTAAGTACTCTGGGATGCAGACCATCAGGCCCTGGGGATTTGTCAGCCTTCCGTCCCATCAGTCTACCCAACACCATTTCCTGCCTAATGTGGATTTCCTTCTGTTCTTCTGTCACCCTAGGGTATCTGGCCACTAGAACATCTGGGAGATTGTCTGTATCTTCCTTAGTGAAGACAGATCCAAAGTACCGGTTCAACTCGTCTGCCATTTCCTTGTTCCCCATAATAAATCCCCCTGCTTCTGTGTACTCTGTGAAACATCACCTATGTTCTCCACAGATGCTGCCTGACTCACTGACTTACTCCAGTGCTCTGTGAAATGTCACCTACCCATGTTCTCCACAGATGCTGCCTGACCTGCTGAGTTTCTCCAGCACTTTGTGTCTATCTGTGGTACATTGTTGATCAGTAATTATTGCAAATGTTTGAAGCACAATGTGGAACGAGCAGGTGGAACACATGCAGGGATGATGTGGAATATTGGGTTGAAAGGACCTGAGGGGCATTCTTACTGTGATCCGCTGCACTGCAGGCCCGTCTGATATGTGGACAACATAGAAACACAGAAACATGGAAAATAGGTGCAGGAGTAGGCCATTCGGCCCTTCGAGCCTGCACCGCCATTCAATATGATCATGGCTGATCATCCAACTCAGTATCCCGTACTTGCCTTCTCTCCATACCCCTTGATCCCTTTAGCCACAAGGGCCAAATCTAACTCCCTCTTAAATATAGCCAATGAACTGGCTTCAACTACCTTCTGTGGCAGAGAATTCCACAGATTCACCTCTCTGTGTGAAAAAAAACGTTCTCATCTTGGTCCTAAAAGACTTCCCCCTTATCCTTAAACTGTGACCCCTTGTTCTGGACTTCCCCAACATCGGGAACAATCTTCCTGCATCTAGCCTGTCCAACCCCTTAAGAATCTTGTAAGTTTCTGTAAGATCCCCCCTCAATCTTCTAAATTCCAGCGAGTACAAACCGAGTCTATCCAGTCTTTCTTCATATGAAAGTCCTGCCATCCCAGGGATCAATCTGGTGTACTCCCTCTATGGCAAGAATGTCTTTCCTCAGATTAGGAGACCAAAACTGTTCGCAATACTCCAGGTGTGGTCTCACCAATGCCCTGTACAACTGCAGCAGAACCTCCCTGCTCCTATACTCAAATCCCCTCGCTATGAATGCCAACATACCATTCGCTTTCTTCACTGCCTGCTGCACCTGCATGCCTACTTTCAATGACTGGTGTACCACGACACCCAGGTCTCGCTGCATCTCCCCTTCTCCTAATCCGCCACCATTCAGGTAATAGTCTGCTTTCCTGTTCTTGCCACCAAAGTGGATAACCTCACATTTATCCACATTATACTGCATCTGCCATGCCTTTGCCCACTCACCTAACCTATTCAAGTCACGTTGCAGCCTCCTAGCATCCTCCTCACAGCTAACACTGCCCCCCAGCTTCGTGTCATCCGCAAACTTGGAGATGTTGCATTCAATTCCCTCATCCAAATCATTAATATATATTGTAAATAGCTGGGGTCCCAGCACTGAGCCTTGCGATACCCCACTAGTCACTGCCTGCTATTCTGAAAAGGACCCGTTTATTCCTACTCTTTGCTTCCTGTCTGCCAGCCAGTTCTCTATCGACATCAATACTGAACCCACAATACCGTGTGCATTAAGTTTGCATACTAATCTTTTATGTGGGACCTTGTCGAAAGCATTCTGGAAGTCCAGATATAACACATCCACTGGTTCTCCCATATCCACTCTACTAGTTACATCCTCAAAAAATTCTATAAGATTCGTCAGACATGATTTACCTTTCATAAATCCATGCTGACTTTATCCAATGATTTCACCACTTTCCAAATGTGCTGCTATCCCATCTTTAATAACTGACTCAAGCATTTTCCCCACTACCGATGTTAGACTAACTGGTCTGTAATTCCCCGTTTTCTCGCTCCCTCCCTTTTTGAAAAGTGGGGTTACATTAGCTACCCTCCAATCCTCGGGAACTACTCCAGAATCCAAAGAGTTTTGAAAAATTATCACTAATGCATCCACTATTTCTGGGGCTACCTCCTTAAGCACTCTGGGATGCAGCCTATCTGGCCTTGGGGATTTATTGGTCTTTAATCCATTCAATTTACCTAACACCACTTCCCGACTAACCTGGATTTCACTCAGTTCCTCCCTCTCATTTGACCCCCAGTCCCCTGCTATTTCCGGCGGATTATTTATGTCTTCCTTAGTGAAGACAGAACCAAAGTAGTTATTCAATTGGTCTGCCATTTCATTGTTCCCCATGATCAATTCACCTGTTTCTGACTGCAAGGGACCTACATTTGTTTTAACTCCCACCGTTTGGTAATCCACTGCACTACAGGCCCGTCTGATATGTGGACAACACTCTCAAATTGTGATCTGGTGTGGATTGGAATCATGACGTATAAAATTCCCCAAAGAGCTGATCCTATCTCTGTCTCCAATGCTTGGAAACCTTTTTGGAAAGGGTGTCGACAAGATTTATGAGGATATTGCCAGGAATTGTTGTTGCTGCCAAGTCAAATCAGGACTTTGTCCACATATCAGACGGGCCTGCAGTGCAGCGGATCACCACGCGGTGGGAGTGTTGAGCACAAATTGGAGCGACCTGTTTATGAATTCACTGCATATTGAGTGCGGTCGACAAATTAGATATTATTGTGCTCTTTCCTGCAAAATTGTTCTTTATTGCTCTGTGACCAGTTTCCTTTCCCTGTAGTTCACCCATTGCCCAGATGCCAAAATTTGTAAAAACCCTGAAATTAGGGAAGATTTGGGATGAAAATCAAGTAGCGGTATGGTAGCGCAGCGGTAGAATTGCTGCTTTACAGCGAATGCAGCGCCGGAGACTCAGGTTCGATCCTGACTACGGGTGCTGCACTGTAAGTAGTTTGTACGTTCTCCCCGTGACCTGCGTGGGTTTTCTCCGAGATCTTCGGTTTCCTCCCACACCCCAAAGACGTACAGGTATGTAGGTTAATTGGCTGGGTAAATGTAAAAAATTGTCCCTAGTGGGTGTAGGATAGTGTTAATGTACGGGGATCGCTGGGCGGCACGGAATTGGTGGGCCGAAAAGGCCTGTTTCCGGCTGTATATATATGATATGATATGATAAGTAGGTGCTGGTTTACAAAAAAAGACAGTGCTGGAGCAATTCAGCGGGTCAAGCAGCATCTGTGGAGAACATGGATAGGTGACGTTTCACAGAGTGCTGGAGTAACTCAGCGGGTCAGGCAGCATCTGTGGAGAACATGGATAGGTGACGTTTCACAGAGTGCTGGAGTAACTCAACGGGTCAGGCAGCATCTGTGGAGAAAATGGACAGATGACTTGTCAGCTTGGAAGCCTTCAGACTGGAGTAGTGGGAGAAGGTTGGAAAAGGGAAATGGAGCAAAGCTTGGCAAGTGATGAGTGGATACAGGTGAGGGGGATGATGGGCAGATGGTGGAGTAAATGACAAATGCTAGAGGTGAAAAGGTGACAACACTTCAGAGGTGTGAAATGTAAAGCTATCCAGGTGTAATAGATGGGTATCCGGGTGTAATGGGATGGGTATCCAGGTGTAGTGGGATGGGTATCCAGGTGTAGTGGGATGGGTATCCAGGTGTAATGGGATGGGTATCCAGGTGTAATGGGACGGGTATCCAGGTGTAATGGGATGGGTATCCAGGTGTAGTGGGATGGGTATCCAGGTGTAATGGGATGGGTATCCACCTGTAATGGGGCAGGTGGGGATAAAAGGGAATGAGACTTGGAGATGGGGATGAGCGTAATGAAGGGAAACCCCCTCGTTCCCTACACTCCCCATCCTGGTGTTCTCCTCCCTCAACACTCCAGTCACCTACTCCTTTCCCCTCACCTGTACACTTGCACATCAAACCTCTTCTCCTTGTCTGACACTTGTCTCCTCTTCACCTCTAGCCTTTGTTACAACTCCCCTATCTGCTAATCAATTGTATCCAGCATTGCTCACCAGGCTTTATCTTGCTCCCATCTCTTTCCAGCTTTCTCCCAACTCCATCAGTCTGATGAAAGGTCCTGATTTGAAACATCATCTGTCCATTCCATTGCAGTCAGGCAGATGGTGCCTGACCCACTGAGTATCTCCAGCCTAGTTATTCCTTGGTTAAAGTTATCCTAGGGAAAGTGAGTTTAATAGTCATGGCTCTTAAGTCTTATTTCAATTTACTAATCCTGTCCTTCCATTCACCCCACTGTAGTTCTTTAGAGTTGGGCTAAATCTATATTTGATTTGGCAAGTGTCTGTGTTGCTGCAATATGTTTGCTTTCTGCTTTCATCCTCTGAATAACGTGTTTATTTTCACCCAGGATCTCCAAGTACTGGACCTGTGTCTGCTGGGGTTGACCTGTGCTGCTGGGAGTGTCTGCTGGGGTTGACCTGTGCTGCTGGGATTGACCTGTGCTGCTGGGGGGGGGGGGTTGACCTGCGCTGCTCGGGTTGGCCTGTGCTGCTGGGGTTGGCCTGTGCTGCTGTGGTTGGCCTGTGCTGCTGGGGTTGGCCTGTGCTGCTCGGGTTGGCCTGTGCTGCTGGGGTTGGCCTGTGCTGCTGGGGTTGGCCTGTGCTGCTGGGGTTGGCCTGTGCTGCTCGGGTTGGCCTGTGCTGCTGGGGTTGACCTGTGCTGCTGGGGTTGGCCTGTGCTGCTGGGGTTGGCCTGTGCTGCTGGGGTTGGCCTGTGCTGCTGGGGTTGGCCTGTGCTGCTGGGGTTGGCCTGTGCTGCTGGGGTTGGCCTGTGCTGCTGGGGTTGGCCTGTGCTGCTCGGGTTGACCTGTGCTGCTGGGGTTAGCCTGTGCTGCTGGGGTTGGCCTGTGCTGCTCGGGTTGACCTGTGCTGCTGGGGTTGACCTGTGCTGCTGGGCAGACACTTGTCTGCTGGGGTCAGACGGTCTCTTCCCATTCTGCCAAATGCTGGCGTAAGATGGAATAAACTTCTTCCCCATTGCTATTCTCCTGATACAAATCTCATTTAATTCAGTGTTTTTTATCGGTTAAAGTATTGTCTGTTCTGTTACAGTTGGGTTTTCTCTATCTTGAGCTGCTGCACGCCCTGTAATGTTCCTGCAACCTTATCCTGTCTATCTGGATGTGATCTTCATGGAGATGGTGTGAAAGTAAGGCCCCTATCTCAACCCCTCCTTTGGTTTCAGTGGGGTAAGTCTTTGAAAGATTAACAATGGGTTCCCTATTTTTGGTCAAGGTTTTATAATTCAAGATGCTGGATCTTCAGCAATAAAATCAATGTTGGAGGAACTCAATGGGTTAGGCAGCATCGGCAGGAAATGGACAGATGTGCTGCGTCAGGAGCCTTCAGACTGGAGTGGGGCTGGAATAAAGCTGGAAAGGTAAGGTGGGGTGGGCAAAGCCTGGCAAATGATGGACAGATACAGGTGAGGGTGTACTTGGTAGATGGGTGGAGTACGTGAAGACTAGAGATGAAAAGGTGACAATGTGTTGGATAAGCAGAGGAGTGAAATGTAAGCCAGAGGGATGTGTGTGGGTGCAATGCGAAAGAGGGATGAAAGAAATGTGACACACAGATGGGAGATGAGTGTACTGAGGAAGGGAAACCTCCCTCTTTCCCTGCACCACCACCCTGGGGTGCCCTCTTCTCCCACCACCCCAGTCACTCTGCTCCTCTCCCTTCCTCTCTGTCTGCTCCTCTCCCATCCCCAAGCCCTGTACTTTCCCCTTCCACCCGTACCCCTCTATCCCCAAGTCCCATACTGCCCCTTTCCCCTTCCACCCCCACTCCTCCAGCATTAAGGGCCTGTCCCAGTTCCGTGATATTTAAGGCGACAGCAGGCGACTAGGCTGTGGCCACACATATGCCGGTGTGTCGCGGTGTGTCGCTGTGTGTCGCTGTGTGTCGCTGTGTGTCGCGGGGTCTCGTGGTGTGTCGCTGTGTGTCGCTGTGTGTCGCGGTGTGTCGCTGTGTGTCGCGGTGTGTCGCTGTGTGTCGCGGTGTGTCGCTGTGTGTCGCTGTGTGTCGCTGTGTGTCGCGGGGTGTCGGGGTGTGTCGCTGTGTGTCGCGGGGTGTCGCGGTGTGTCGCGGTGTGTCGCTGTGTGTCGCTGTGTGTCGCTGTGTGTCGCTGTGTGTCGCGGGGTCTCGTGGTGTGTCGGGGTGTGTCGCTGTGTGTCGCGGTGTGTCGCGGTGTGTCGCTGTGTGTCGCTGTGTGTCGCGGGGTGTCGTGGTGTGTCGGGGTGTGTCGCTGTGTGTCGCGGGGTGTCGCGGGGTGTCGCGGTGTGTCGCGGTGTGCCGTGGTGTGTCGCGGGGTGTAGCGGCGTGTCGTGGTGTGTCGCGGTGTGTCGCTGGGTGTCGCGGTGTGTGGTTGTGTGTCGTGGTGTGCCGTGGTGTGTCGTGGTGTGCCGCTGTGTGTCGCGGTGTGTCGCGATGTGTCGCGGGGTGTCGCGGGGTTTCGCGATGTGTCGCGGTGTGTTACGGTGTGTCGCGGGGTGTCACGGGAACGGTCGTGAGTCGTCTCCATTGTCGCGGGGTGTCGCGGGGTGTCATGGGGTGTCGCGGGCATGGTCTCCAGTGTCGTGAGGTGTTGTGGGGTTTTGCGGGGTGTTGCGGGTACGGTCGTGAGTCGTCTTCAGTATCGTGGGGTGTCACGGGGTGTCGCGGGCATGGGCGTTAGTCGTCTCCAGTGTCGCGGTGTGTCACGGGCATGGTCGTTAGTCGTCTCCAGTGTCGCGGTGTGCCACGGGCACGGTCGTGAGTCATCTCTGGTGTCGCGGGCACGGTCGTGAGTCATCTCCAGTGTCGCGGTCATGGTCGTGAGTCGTCTCCAGTGTCGTGGGGTGTTGTGGGCACGGTCGTGAGTCGTCTCCAGTATCGCGGGGTGTCACGGGGTGTTTGCGAGGTGTCGCGGGCACGGCCGTCAGTCGTCTCCAATGAGTCGTAGCAGTTCCGAGTCGTCGCGGAAGTTTCTCTCGGCCCTAAAGTTTTGGCGACGGCTGGCTTGACGCCAATGATCGTAGCTTGTCGTGGGCTCTGTCTCAGGTTGTCGCCAGATGAGGAACGTTGTCGCCGGTACTGAGGACGGATGAGTTTTATTGATGATTACCTACGTCAACCGGCGACAGGTACCGGGATCAGGAGAAGATAAGTTGCGACAGGCACTGGAAAAACCCGTCCACAGAAGTCCAGCTGCAACAGCCTGCCGTGATGCTGTTGAATGGGGGCGGAAACCTAACCATACCGACAGCAAGGTCCGTCCAGACCGCTACCACATCACTGGCACCTCCGTGACTAACACCTGTGGTCACAGGACTTTGGGCGTTTCCTTGAGAACTGGTCATTCTTTGTTTGGTGACTGACCTGATCAGATCTAATTTTTCACCTCAACTTTAAAAACTTCTACTTCATCTTTAAAAAAATGGTACCCAGGAGAAGGGAGGGCCAGACCAAGGGCACATTTCAACCCCCACACTCACCCACGAGGCAGGTGGAGACTGAGGTGACCCAGGAGGAGGAGGTCGTGGTGGAGGAGACCAGGTGGAGATGCCCCAGGAGGAGGAGGTCCTGGTAGAGAAGCCCCAGGACGAGGAAGTTGTGGTAGAGAAGCCCCAGGAAGAGGAGGTCCTGGTGGACAACTTGAAGGCTGCCATTGTCCCCACCATCAACACCCCAGCCCTGATGAGCACTGGTGATGACTCCAAGAGACTTTATATATTCAGCGACCAACAGGAGAGTGATCTGGTTGAGTGGTATCAATCTGACCCTCAACTGTACGATGACAACCACCGGCAGTGCCGCAACACGGCTGGGAAGACAGCTCTCCTTGAAGCCAAGGCCAAGGAGTTTCCTGGTACAAACCTCCTGAGTACCTCTTAAGTACAAACCTCCTGTTGTGTGCTAGCTGTGGTCTGCATTGTTTTGCAAGCAGGCAATCCACACTGAAATTTATCTTTTTATTGATACAGATGAATAACTAGGTGTTTTTTTCAAAAATCAGAGGACAAGATATGAAAAGCTGTCCCAGAGTGCGAATAAGTCCGGGTCTGGTGCCAAGAGCCTGACGCAGAGGCAGGAGTAGATCCTACAGACGTGGTCCTTTCTGAGGTCACACATTATGCGAGTGGAAGCCCGACAAAGCCAGAATACAATGGGTATCATAACACAATCATTGTGAAAGTGATTATTTGATTATTTGTAATACAGTCATTGTGAAAGTGACATCTTGCTTGTCGTGTCCTGATGGTCTTGACAGTCTGCAACTTCACGTTTATCTCCTTCCAGTTTGACAGAGGTGCACCACATTCCAGGACCTTGAGTGAGGACGAGTGTGATCCTATGGAGGGACCCTCCGGATGCACCATTCACCCGCACAGCAAAGGGAGCAAGACCACGGGCGGCTCCAGGTCATGCCCCCCATGCCCCCCCCACATACCTCCACATGCCCCCCCACATGCCGCACCACATGCCCCCCATGCCCACCCATGCCCACCCACATGCCTCCCATGCCCCCCCACATGCCTCCCATGCCCCCCCACATGCCCCCACATATCCACCCACATGCCTCCCATGCCCCCCCACATGCCTCCCCATGCCCCCATGCCCCCCCCACATGCCCCCCATGCCCCCCCACATGCCCCCCCACATGCCTCCCCATGCCCCCCCCACATGCCCCCCCCACATGCCCCACATGCCCCCCCACATGCCCCCCCATGTGCCCCCCCCATGCCGCACCACATGCCCCCCATGCCCACCCATATGCCTCCCATGCCCCCCCACATGCCTCCCCATGCCTCCCCACGTGCCCCCCATCCCCCCATACATGCCCCCCATCCCCCCATACATGCCCCCCATGCCCACCCGCATGCCCCCCATGCCCACCCACATGCCTCCCATGCCCCCCCACATGCCCCCCATGCCCACCCACATGCCTCCCATGCCCCCCCCCACATGCCCCCCATGTCTCCCACCAGGTTGATATCTTCAGTGAATCTTGTGTGGTGTTGTGGAAAATTGACCTCAAAATTAGCCATTAATTTTTAAATTGATGTTTGAAATATTATTTAATGTGTGTCGCATATTCTGCTGCAGATGGGAAACGTGGGACAGCAACAGATGGGACACGTGTGATGGGACCACCACAGCAGCACTGTCACCAGGTACCAACTTACACTGGTGATGGGACCACCACAGCAGCATGCTCACCAGGTACCCACTTACACAGGTGATGGTACGACCACAGCAGCATGCTCACCAGGTACCCACTTACACAGGTAATGGTACCACCAGAGCAGCACGCTCACCAGGTACCCACTTACATAGGTAATGGTACCACCACAGCAGCACTGTCACCCGGGTACCCAATTACATTATTTTGGGGACTTGGACTTGACATTATTTGTTTTTAATTCTTTGCCTTTCACTTATTCTCGATATGTTTCTGTGTTGCAGCCACATACCCTGAAGAGACCCCACTGAAGAGACCCCACTGAAGAGACCCCACTGAAGAGACCCCACTGAAGAGACCCCACTGAAGAGACCCCACTGAAGAGACCCCACTGAAGAGACCCCACTGAAGAGACCCCACTGATGCCCCCCCATATTATCAGCAAGCAGCACCTTTCCCATCCCAGACGGCATACTCAATGCCAGGGTACTATTGGCTGGAGACACACGCACCTGCGCAAGGGACAACAGAGTGACCCCCCAGAACGGAGAGCCCGGCCTCAAGTTCTGACGGCAGTCCTCATGGGCCAATGTATAACCGGCCACATTAAACATTATTACATAGAAGAATCTGTTTAATGTTAAAAATCTCTTTTTTGGTAATTTTTGTAATTGTTTGAAGTTTATATTTTTTCACCGATTTTTGCATGTAGTTATCCACCTTTTATAGGAATGTAGTTTGTTTGAATAAAGTTGATTTTGGGCATTTTGACAAAAAATTGATGTCTGAAGTTATTGCATTTCTAAGTACTTTCTCATGGCATCTCTTTCAAATATTTTAGTTTCATTTATTTTGACCAATGAAATAAACACATACACAGTCATTGCATTTAAAAGCAAAATCTTTTCATTTATTTAGATCAATGAAGTAAACAAGCAATTCATTGCATTGAAAGGCGAACTCTTATCATTTATTTCTATCAATGAAACAATACAAACACAACCATTGCAATGCATTGAAAGGCAAACTCTTATTTACTTCTATCAATGAAACAAATACAGACACAAGCATTTCACTGCATTGAAAGGCGAACTCTTATCATTTCTTTCGATCATTGAAACAAAACCATCACAACCAATGCACTGCATCAAAAAAGAAACTCCTTGGGAGGGTGTGGGGCCCTGGATAGGGGCTTGGGTTGTGGTCTTTTGGGAGTGGAGGACATCTGCTTGTGGAGTGGGCAGTTTGCTGCTGGTCTTCAGATCATGTCATTTACAATATACATTAATGACTTGGATGAAGGGATTAAAAGTACCATTTGCAAATTTGCAGATGATACAAAGCTGGGTGGTAACGTGAACTGTGAGGAAGATGCTATGAGGTTGCAGGGTGACTTGGACAGGTTGTGTGAGTGGGCGGATGCATGGCAGATGCAGTTTAATGTGGATAAGTGTGAGGTTATCCACTTTGGTGGTAAGAATAGGAAGGCAGAGTATTATCTCAATGGTGTCAAATTAGGAAAAGGGGACGTACAATGAGATCTGGGTGTCCTAGTGCATCAGTCACTGAAAGGAAGCATGCAGGTACAGCAGGCAGTGAAGAAAGCCAATGGAATGTTGGCCTTCATAACAAGAGGAGTTGAGTATAGGAGCAAAGAGGTCCTTCTGCAGTTGTACAGGGCCCTAGTGAGATCGCACCTGGAGTACTGTGTGCAGTTTTGATATCCAGATTTGAGGAAGGATATTCTTGCTATTGAGGGTGTGCAGCGTAGGTTTACTAAGTTCATTCCCGGAATGGCGGGACTGTCATATATTGAAAGACTGGAGCGACTAGGTTTGTATACACTGGAATTTAGAAGGATGAGAGGGGATCTTATCGAAACGTATAAGATTATTAAGGGGTTGGACACGTTAGAGGCAGGAAACATGTTCCCAATGTTGGGGGAGTCCAGAACCAGGGGCCACAGTTTAAGAATAAGGGGCAGGCCATTTAGAACGGAGATGAGGAAAAACTTTTTCAGTCAGAGAGTTGTGAATCTGTGGAATTCTCTGCCTCAGAAGGCAGTGGCGGCCAAATATCTGAATGCATTCAAGAGAGAGCTAGATAGATCTCTTAAGGATAGCGGAGTCAGGGGGCATGGGGAGAGGGCAGGAATGGGGTACTGATTGTGGATGATCAGCCATGATTACATTGAATGGTGGTGCTGGCTCGAAGGGCCGAATGGCCTCCTCCTGCACCTATTGTCTAGTGCCTATTCTGCCATGGTACGCTGCCTAGTTCAGAGTTGTAGTAAATGCAGAGATGGTCTCTCTGCTCCTTGGCTTTCTTGGCGGAAGTGTTTCCTGGCAATATCCCCAGTCCCAGCAGTGATGCTGCCTGTCCTCCAGTTCTCCATGAGCCTGGTTTGATGTTGCTTGTTTGGTTGTCCACTCGGTCACCCTCCACCATGGCTGCTGCTGCTGCACTTCTACTACGGATCAGGTTGTGGAGGACACATGCTGAGTAGACAATGGTCTGCACATTCTTGGGCCCCTGCTGCATCGTTGTCAGCAAGCATCTGAATCTGCTGGCAAGGATGCCAAAGGCATTTTCCACCACCATTCTAGCCCTGGATAGCCTGCAGTTGGAATTCCTCTGCTCCCTTGACATTCCCCTGTGAGGGTATGGCTTCATCATCCATGACCTGAGTAGGAAGGCATCATCACCATACAGGGTGTATGGGATGTCAGGGTTGTCTTCTCCTGGCAGAGGTTCTGGATCAGGAAAGCCTGCTCTCCCTTCTTCGAAGGGAGGTCTCTCTTCAGATCCCACCATCTGAGACACTGCCAGGTGTGCCCACATGCACTTACAGGAAGTTGTAGTCTACATCCACCACAGCCATGAGTACGAAGGAATGGAACTTCTGGTAGTTGAAGTACGTGGAACCTTCATTCGGTGGACACCTGATGGCCACGTGCTTGCTGTCCACTGCCCCACATGTGTTCTGAAAGTTCCATCTGGTATCAAAGCCTTCAGCCACTCTCTTCCACTCATCTGGTGTAGAAGGACAGTGCATGACTTCATCTTCATAACCATTGATGGTGGCCTCACAGGTCTCTCGGCCAACCTTTCTGATGGATCTGGTCTTAATGGAGATGACATTAAGGTAATGCCCCTGTTTCAATCCCACACTTGGGTTTCAGTGTTTGGGGAAAGATTGGGCAGCACAGTGGAAGAGTTGCTGCCTCATAGCGCCAGAGACCTGGGTTCAATCCTGACAACATGTGTAGTCTGCACAGAGTTTGTATGTTCTCCCTGTGACCAAATGGGTTTTCTCTAGGTGTTCTAGTTTCTTTCAACATGCCAAAGATATTCAAATTAGTAGGTTAATTGGTTTTAGGAAACTGTCCCTAGTGTGTAGGATAGTGCTAGTGTACGTGGTGATTGCTGGATTGTGCAGACTCGGTGGGCCAGAGGGCCTGTTTCCTCACTATGTCAAAACTAAATTATTATATTTATTTGAGGTTCTTTCAATTCAGGATGCTGGAATCGTGAACAAAAACAGCAGTGCTGGAGGAACTTTGTGGGTCAGGCAGCATCTCTGGAACAAATGAATAGATGTATCTGGTTGGAATCCTTCAGACTGGAGTGGGGGAAAGCTGGGAAGGTGAGGTGGGCCGAGGCAAAGCTTAACAAGTGATGGGTGGATAAGGTGAGGGGGTGATTGTGGAGTAAGTGACAAAGGCTAGAAATGAAAAGGTGAGAATATGTCAGAAGGAGAGGAGGATGAAAAGTAAAGCTTGGGAGGGATACGGGTGTAATGGGACAGGGTGGGAATGAAGGGGGTAAAAGGGAAATATAGAACTCTGAAAGGACTCTGAGCATACTGATGGTAACTCCCCTCTTAAGCTGCATCCCCACCTAGGTGTACACTTCCCCATCACCTCAGCCACTGCTCCTACCCCTCTGTACACTCATCTCCAATTCCTGAGTCCTATATTTTCCTCCTTCCCCTTGCATCCATATCAATCCATCTGGCTTTACATTTCAATGCTCTCATCTGCTTATCTGACAACCTTCGTCTCCTTTTCACCTCTAGCCTTTGTCCCTTACTCCACCCATCTGCCAACCACCCTCTCGCCTGTATCCACCTATCACTCGCCAGGCTTTGTCCTGCTCCCATCTCTCTCCCCACTTTCTCCGTCCTAGTCCAAATTCTTGATTACAGTGGGTGTCAGGGGTTGTGGGGAGTAGTTATGGGAGATAATACGATATTATTTTATACATTAGACTTTGTTACGGTATTATTTTATACATTGTTACTACTTGGGCATTAGGCGCCTCTCTTTAACTAATTAAGGCGCTCTAGACATTCCTTACCCTTGACACGTGTCTATAACTGCTCAGGCGGTGAGATTCCTTTGCTTTTAGCCTTTACCTATCCCTTAGCCTTTACTTACCCCTGCTCCCTGTCAAAAGATAATGGTGGAGCGACGAGAAGAAACATACGAGTTGGAATGAGTGGGGTGGTACTTGGGAGTTTAATGGTGGCGGGTTGAAAGGTGAAATATGAACATTCATCAATAAGTGGGGTTTAATGGTGGCAAGGTAGACAGGGTGACTGCAAAAAGATGAATGACTGTAAAAAATGAGTACAAGTAGGAGATAAGGTAACGAAGATAAGGCTGGAAGAATCCTATAAAAAGAGGCTGCCCGATGTACTAAGTGGGCAGTCAGATGGTTGACATCCTGACTGTTCCAGCCGTTGTTTGCAAATAAAGGCTTTTAACTTCTTGAAGAATTCTCCGTGTCATCTGATTCATTTTAAACACAGGTAACCACGACAAAATTGGCGTAGTCGGCAGGATCGGAAAGAGGCCCGTTCGATAAAGGACGACCAGCCAAGGGCGCTTCCTAGCCCCACGGGGCTCCCCGGAACAACAGGACAAGGGTGGCCACCCGCTAAAAGGTAGGCGGTTTTCCGCTTCATTTGGATTTTTAACCTGTTGAAACGGGGGGCTGCTGGTGACACAGAAGCGTCTAGGCGGTTAAAGGGCCTCTCCGATCCAAAGAATCTGTCTAAAATATTCTAAAAGAGACCCGGAGGATTGCTCAAGAAGGCTGCGCAGTGGGGTAAGTAGAAAATAGATAAGTTAAGAAAGTGAATTTGTGACGTCACTAAGACGCCCTAAGAGGATAGGGGACTGAATAGACGAGGCGTCCTGTGGATACCGCTCTAGTTAACTAGGGATCACCCTGGTTAGCTAGGGGTCTGTACGGGCAGGATAAAACGTCCTGTGGATACCGCTCTAGTTAACCGAGGATTACTCTGGTTAGCTAGGGGTCTGTACGGGCAGGTTCAGATGATCTGTGGATACCACCCTAAGTAAGTAGGGGTCTGTACGGGCAGAACAAAAATTGGAATAGTTGGATAACATAAAAAATAAAAATTGCAAAATATTAAAGGAATATAGTAGAACTGTAGAAAATAGAAATAGCGTAGTAGGTAGCATAGTGACTATAGCGACGGAACGAAGTAAAAACAAGGACTGCATTTAAACTGACTGACCAAGTGCACTAAAATAAGACAAGTACAATGAATAAAATAACTGCAGTTGAACTACTAAGTAAGAAATTCCCCGTATCCAAAGAGGATATTAAAAAACACTCTGAAAAATGGGAAAAAAGGACGGGAAAATTAGTCACAAAATGGCCCAGGGAAGGCACATTTGATATAAGTATGTGTGATGAAATGGAAGTGCTGATTAAGAACTATAAGCCTAAGGATAAATCAGAAATCCGAGTAACAAAAAAGGAAAAAGAACTAGACGTGCTTAAATTGTTTAGAATAGAAGGAGAGAGGCTGAGGAAAGCATACCAGGAAAAGAATATCACCCCAAACACAGGTGAAAAACCCGAAAAACAGCATGAAAGTCAGGAGCTTCAGGAGAAAAAATCAACTCTGTATCCCAGCCTATGGGACCCTGGGTATCCCCCTCCCTATTGTGGCCAGGGCGGAATAAAACAGTGCCCTTTGGTGAAAGGGATAGTGGAGATAGAGGGAGAAGTCGAAGTTTGGAGAAATGGGCAAGACATAAAGGAATATAGACAAAGAAGGGGGCAGAGAGAAAAGGAAAGGATAAGGCAAGAAGAACAGGAACTAGAAGGAGACATTAAAAGGTTGCAGGTCCTCAGGGACCTCAGGGACAGAAAGATTTGTGAGATCCGTCAGGCAGCAAATGAGGAGTATGAGGGAGACAACAACGCAGAAACACAGGCGAGTAATCAACAGGCATCAGAGAGAAGGCAAAACTGTGAGAATTAAGCAGAATTAGAAAGTGATGGGGAAACAACAAGGGAGCGTAGAAGGGAAATAGAGGCATCATAAAGCACTTAGAGAGGGAGATGAGGGAGTTGGAAAAAACTATAGAAAGAGAAAGAAAGGAAAGCAAGGGGTACGCCCAGGAAGGAATGAGGTGGGAAAGAATACAGGTAGAGCCACAACAAGAGATGGTGAACGAGAGACAGGAGCTGAGGGATGGAATGATGCCGTTACTTTTGAAAAAGGCAGGACAAACCCAGTATATTCCTTGGGCAACCTGAGACCTAGAAGGGCTGAAAAACGCCTTGCCCAGCATATATAACGGGGCAGGAAAATGGATTAGGGCCTTTGAGGAGGAAACTACAGGACGATTATTGGCTATGGGAGATTTGAAGGCACTACTGGTGAAAGTAATAGGAACCACGAAATTAGCAGAACTATTTGAAATGGCTGGGATAAAAAACGCGGCAAATAACGCATGCCATTTGATCGAGTCAGGCAGAGGGTATGGCAGGCCCTCAGAGACTGTTACCCACTCAAGGTGGACCTAAAGACATTGAAAGGAGACCCGCTGGGGGACACGGAGAACCCAGCGGCTTATCTGGAGGATCAACTGAAAAAGTGGAGACTCGAAACCGAACAAAACATAGGCGGTAACGAGTTGATGACCGCTTTGTTTCGGACCGCTATAGTGGACGCCATGTCCCCTCGAGTTAAGTCCAGACTAGAGGAGGTGGTGGAATTGTCAACCATATCCCACTCCCAGTTCAGGGACCACCTGGTTCATGCAGTCGACAAATGTCGTATGGAGAGACAAAAAATGGTGAACCAACAAGAAGAGGTGCAGAGAAAGTTGATGCAAATGCAACTAGAAGAACTAAACAAGAAAGAACGTGAAAAAGGAAAGAAAATGCTGGCAGTAACAGCAGACCTGGCTGAAGCAGCAGAAGTGAACGATACACTGATGCACAGTGAGTCCTATGGCAGAGCCAGACGGGGGCTGGATAATCCCATGCCAATAATAAATGTCTTTGGGGGAGCTTCTCCTCAAATGTCCTATCAGGGGCAAAACAGATCAGGGAATCAGCCCCGACAGGATTGGGGCCCTCAAGGGGGAGCACAAGGAAGGGGAAGAGGAAGGCCAGTAGGTAGACAGGTAGTTGATAGAATATGTTGGGGATGCAATCAGGTAGGGCACCTGAGAAGAAACTGCCCACACCGTCCGTGGCCCGGCCCATATCAACAGGGACCCACAGGGGATGAGCAGGGTTTTAACCCAGGGCAAGCCCTAGCGGGCTCGGCAGGAGGCCCGCCTGGACTCATGAACCCCTATGCTAGATACTAGGGGTGCCCAGAGAACCCGGATGGGAAGGGACTTTACCCAATGATAACGCGACAGGCAGAAGAAGAACCCATGGTTCAGGTAATTTTGGGAGGGCGGTTAACACCTATGATGATAGACACTGGGGCCACATATACTTGTGTGCAGCCGCAGTATGCCTCCCACCTTCCCATGTCAGGAAAATTTGTCAAAACTGTAGGGTTCTCGGGAAAAACACAGTTAACACGATGCACAACCCCCGGTAAGTTTAAAAATGAGTAATAGGGAAATAATATTGCCGATATTGGTATCTAAAGGAACCCCCATTAATCTGCTAGGCAGGGATGCCTTGTTGAAACTAGAATTAAAGTTGGAATGTACCAAAGATGGTCTGAGCGTAGAAAGATGGAATGCCCAGTTGTTTATGCGGGAAGCTAGAAAAGCAAATGTATTTTGGATAGGAGATATAGAAGATCAAATTGGGAAAACATGGAACAGGTGGAAAAAGGGAGTGATGACCCTATTACCTGAAGCAACCCCACCCAAGACTGAGCTACATTGTACGGTACGGTTTGACGAGACCCAGGACATAGAGCAGGAGAGGTTGTGGCGCCTGGGAGCATGCGGCCAGCAGCACCTAAGGGCAGAAGCCATAATAATTGGAAAACAAGGGGCAGCCTTGCAAATTAAATGGAACACCTTTTTTGACAAGTGGTATAGGGTGCCAGGAGCTGCACCTCATGTGACATTACTAGTAAATAAGGGATATCAGTCCAAGGACTTGGGGCTCATGATGAAGCAAGTAAACACTATTGTTAACTGGAAAAAAATTACACCGAAGGTATGGAGATCTGAGGACGATAATTATGTCAAGATAGTGGTGAGCATAGATATGATGGGAACAACAAAAGAAGTTGAAATTAGCCCCCAGCACCATCTCTTTTTAGTACAAAAGGGAGAAGGTCAGACAAAGGAAGACATGTTAAACAGGCTGCCACGTGGCTTATGGTCACAACATGATACAGATGTCGGGAAAGTGAAATCCGCAAACTCAGTAGAAATAGAACTAAAACAAGGGGCAATTCCGCCAAGGAGACCACAATACCCCTTAAAGCCAGAAGCAGAGGAAGGCATAGCAATAACTATACAGGGTCTGTTGGAAGCGGGAGTACTTGTCAGAACAAAAAGTCCCTGTAACACCCCGCTGTTGCTAGTTTTAAAAGCAGATAAGTCAAGGTGGAAACATAGAAACATAGAAACATAGAAAATAGGTGCAGGAGTAGGCCATTCGGCCCTTCGAGCCTGCACCGCCATTCAATATGATCATGGCTGATCATTCAGCTCAGTAGCCTGTACCTGCCTACTCTCCATACCCCCTGATCCCTCTAGCAAAAAGGGCCACATCTAACTCCCTCTTAAATATAGCCAATGAACTGGCCTCAACTACCTTCTGTGGCAGAGAATTCCACAGACTCACCACTCTCTGTGTGAAGAAATGTTTTCTCATCTCGGTCCTAAAAGACTTCCCCCTTATCCTTAAGCTGTGACCCCTAGTTCTGGACTCCACCAACATCGGGAACAATCTTCCTCTCCAACCCTTTAAGAATTTTATATGTTTCTATAAGATCCCCCCTCAGTCTTCTAAATTCCAGCGAGTACAAGCCCAGTCTATCTAGTCTTTCCTCATATGTAAGTCCCGCCATCCCAGGGATCAATCTGGTGAACCTTCTCTGTACTCCCTCTAAGGCAAGAATGTCTTTCCTCAGGTTAGGATACCAAAACTGCACACAATACTCCAGGTGCGGTCTCACCAAGGCCCTGTACAACTGCAGCAGAACCTCCCTGCTCCCTGCTCCTAAACTCAAATCCTCTTGCTATGAATGCCAACATACCATTTGCTTTCTTCACTGCCTGCTGCACCTGCATGCTTGCTTTCAATGACTGGTGCACCATGACACCCAGGTCACGTTGCATCTCCCCTTCTCCCAATCGGTCACCATTCAGGTAATACTCTGCTTTCCTGTTCTTGCCGCCAAAGTGGATAACCTCACATTTATCCACATTATATTGCATCTGCCATGCACTCGCCTAATCTTTCCAAGTCACTCTGCAGCCTCCTAGCGTCCTCCTCGCAGCTAACACTGCCACCCAGCTTCGTGTCATCCGCAAACTTAGAGATATTGCATTCAATTCCCTCGTCCAAATCATTAATATACACTGTAAATAACTGGGGTCCCAGCACTGAGCCTTGCGGTACCCCACTAGTCACTGCCTGCCATTCCGAAAAGGACCCGTTTATTCCTACTCTTCGCTTCCTGTCCGCCAACCAATTTTCTATCCACCTCAACACTGAACCCTCAATACCGTGTGCTTTAAGTTTGTACACCAATCTCCTATGTGGGACCTTGTCGAAGGCCTTCTGAAAGTCCAGGTATAACACATCGACTGGTTCTCCCTTATCCACTCTACTAGTTACATCCTCGAAAAATTCTATAAGATTTGTCAGACATGATTTGCCTTTGGTAAATCCATGCTGACTTTGTCCGATGATTTCACCACTTTCCAAATGTAATGCTATCACATCTTTAATAACTGACTCTAGCATTTTCCCCACTACCGATGTCAGGCTAACTGGTCTATAATTCCCCGTTTTCTCTCTCCCTCCCTTTTTAAAAAGTGGGATTACATTAGCTACCCTCCAGTCCTCAGGAACTACTCCAGAATCTAAAGAGTTTTGAAAAATTATCACTAATGCATCCAATATTTCTGAGGCTACTTCCTTAAGCACTCTGGGATGCAGCCTATCTGGCCCTGGGGATTTATCTGCCTTTAATCCATTTAATTTACCTAACACCACTTCCCGACTAACCTGGATTTCCCTCAGTTCCTCCATCTCTTTAGACCCCCGGTCCCCCGCTATTTCCGGCAGACGGTTTATGTCTTCCTTAGTGAAGACAGAACCAAAGTATTTGTTCAATTGGTCTGCCATCTCCTTGTTCCCTATGATCAATTCACCTGTTTCCGACTGCAAGGGACCTACATTTGCCTTAACTAATCTTTTTCTCTTGACATATCTATAAAAGCTTTTGCAGTCTGTTTTTATGTTCCTTGCCAGTTTTCCCTCATAATCTATTTTCCCTTTCCTAATTAAGCCCTTTGTCCTCCTCTGCTGGACTCTGAATTTCTCCCAGTCCTCTGGTATGCTACTTTTTCTGGCTAATCTGTATGCTTCATCTTTTGTTTTAATACTATCCTTGATTTCCCTTGTTAGCCACGGATGCACTACCTTTCCTGGTTTGTTCTTTTGCCAAACTGGGATGAACACTTGTTGTAGTTCATCCATGCGACCTTTAAATGCCTTCCATTGCATGTCCACCGTCAACCCTTTCAGCATCAATCGCCAGTCTATCTTGGACAATTCACGTCTCATACCCTCAAAGTTACCTTTCTTTAAGTTCAGAACACTTGTTTCTGTATCGACTTTGTCACTCTCCATCCTAATGAAGAATTCTACCATATTATGATCACTCTTGCCCAAGGGGCCTCGCACAACAAGACTGCTAACTAACCCTTCCTCATTACTCAATACCCAGTCTAGAAAGGCCTGTTCTCTCGTTGGTTCCTCGACATGTTGGTTTAGAAAACCATCTCGCAAACATTCCAAGAAATCCTCTTCCTCAGCACCCCTGCCAGTTTGGTTCACCCAATCTATATGTAGATTGAAGTCACCCATTATAACTGCTGCGCCTTTAGTGCATGCATTTCTAATTTCCTGCTTGATGCCATCCCCAACCTCCCTACTGCTGTTAGGTGGCCTGTACACAACTCCCACTAGCGTTTTCTGCCCCTTAGTGTTTCGTAGCTCTACCCATAGATTAGTACATGATCTACGAGCAGTCAATGAGGTAGTGAGAGACTGGCCAGCAGTGGTTCCAAACCCACACACACTGCTGACTAACATTCCACCGGAGGCAGCGTACTTGTCAGTGATTGATCTCTGCTCAGCATTCTTTAGCGTACCGTTAGCGGAAAGATGCCAGTTTTTGTTTGCATTTACTTACAGGGGCAATCAATATACTTATACTAGGATGCCGCAGGGATTTAAACACTCGCCTCATGTTTTCAATCAGGTACTGAAGGCAGATTTGGAAGGTATATCCCTACGTAGTACGTTAATACAATATGTGGATGATTTGTTGGTCTGCTCTGAAAGTGAGGAGCAATGTGAGCAAGACACCCTGACTCTTTTAGAAAGGCTGGCATACGGAGGCCATAAAGTGTCCAGGAAGAAGTTGCAGTTTTGTAAGCAACAGGTGGAATATTTAGGACGATTGATCTCCAAGGGAGTAAAGGCTATAGCACCAGATCAAATTGAGGCAATAATTAAATGATGACATTTTTGGGAATGTCTGGATATAGCTCAGACTGGATTGGAGAATATGCTGAAATTGTGATGCCATTGAGAAAAATACTGAAGGAAGCAGGACACACAAATTTGAGGAATGTTTTACAATGGAATGAGGAGGCGGAGACAGCTTTTAACATCATTAAGCGAGAGTTACAGTCAGCCCCAGCCCCGGCCCTGCCAAATTATGAGAGAATCTTTCACTTGTACGTTTCCAACAGGCAGGAGGGCTACGCTGCAGCAGTACTGACGCAGGAAACAGGCATAGGTAAAGCTAAGCAGCCTGTAACATACTACAGTACAAAATTAGATGAGGTGGCGCAGGGTTACCCACCCTGCTATCAGGGACTGGCTGCATTGCACTATGCGTACAACAAAGCCTCATCTATAACCATGGGCTATCCTGTAACTATATATACACACCATAAAGTAGTAGAGCTGTTGGAGAAGGGGAAGTTTGTATTAACACCAGCCAGAATAATAGCATTTCAAATGCTGTTGACATTCCCAGACATTACAATACAAAGATGCACCACAAGTAACATAGCTGATTATGTTCCGCTTGACTATGAGGGGGAACCCCATGATTGCATTGGGGAAAATATGGTCTTTTCTAAGTTAAGGACAGACTTACCATCAGAACCATTGAATGATGAGGAGAAGAAAGTTTTGTTTGTGGATGGTTCATGCTATAGGGATTATGATGGCAATCATGCAGGATTTGCAGTAGTGCAGCAGGACCAATCAGGTTTTCAAACAATCAGATTAGAAGCTTGCCCACAACCTTCTTACGGTACGGTAGCGCAGCAGTAGAGTTGCTGCTTTACAGTGAATGCAGCGCCGGAGACTCAGGTTCGATCCTGACTACGGGTGCTGCACTGTAAGGAGTTTGTACGTTCTCCCCGTGACCTGCGTGGGTTTTCTCCGAGATCTTCGGTTTCCTCCCACACTCCAAAGACGTACAGGTATGTAGGTTAATTGGCTGGGTAAATTTAAAAATTGTCCCTAGTGGGTGTAGGATAGTGTTAATGTACGGGGATCACTGGGCGGCACGGACTTGGAGGGCCGAAAAGGCCTGTTTCCGGCTGTATATATATGATATGATATGATAACCTTGTTCAGCCCAGTTAGCAGAGATTTAGGCTTTAACAACAGCGTGTGAAATGATGGAGGGTGAGAAAGCTGACATTTACACAGATTCAGCATATGCACATGGGGTCTGTCACCTGTTTGGGGCAGTATGGAAGCAGCGTGGCTTCAAGAAAAGCAATGGGGACCCCATACAGCATTTTCAGCAAATTTCAGACCTAATAAAGGCACTGACTAAACCTAAGACACTAGCTATCATTAAATGCCAGGAACATAAAAAAGGAAACGACATGATCACAAAGGGCAATCATGCCGCAGACGAAGCAGCCAGAAAAGCGTCTGGATGCCAATCAGCCATTATTGCCCCGCAGGTAAATTTGGACCCGCAACCCACACAGGAGGATATAATTGCGATGCAAGGTAGGGCTACTTTAGCTGAACAAACAATGTGGAGACAGAGGGGAGCCAAACAGGATGTAGAGGGCCTGTGGACTACGGACGAAGGTTTGCTGGTAGCACCTACACCTCTGCTGACCATTCTCATCTCAGAAGCGCATGGGCTAGACCACTGTGCAAGGGGGGAAGTGTTAAGGAAGATGAAGAGAGATGGATTTTGGTCACCCTATCTACAGGCTTCAGTGGATTACATTTTGTCACAATATGAGATATGTGCTCAAAACAATGTTAGAAAGGGAATATCAACACCTATAGGACACATACCTGTGCCTGAAGGACCATTTAGGCACCTGGTTATTGACTATGTGGACATGCTGAAAAAAGTAAGAGGGAAAAGGTATATGCTGGTAGTAATTGATAGATTTAGCAGATGGGTGGAGGCAGTACCATCTAAGGATTTAGGTGCAGGAACTGTAGTCATGTTTCTGACTAACGAGGTCATCCCACGATTCGGTATACCAACCGAAATCAGCTCCGACAATGGAGCGGCTTTTATTCAAAAAACAGTTAAGTTGGTGCTGCAAGCCCTGAGAGTGAAATAAAGATTTGGGTGTGTATACCACCCTCAATCTCAGGGCATGGTAGAAAGAGTTAATGGAACATTGAAGGCCAAATTAAACAAGATTTGCGCAACTACAAAGTTAAATTGGATTGATGCCCTGCCATTGGCATTAATGAGCTGTCGCATGCAAACTAATCGAATAACTCATTTAACACCACATGAGATGCTCACTGGCAGACCCATGCCAATACCCAAATGGAGAGGTACTTACAAGGGACCAAGTTTGGAGCAATTAGAGGTAGAACTTAAACAATACATGCAACAGTTAACTATGATACACAAGTCTATTTACACACAGGAAAAGCAAAAGGAGCCAGAGGCGGACCAGGGAGAAGGACCTATTAAACCCAGAGATCAGGTCTATGTGCGAGCCTTTCGACGAAGGTGGAATGAGCCGAGAAGGGAAGGACCGTTCACAGTAACTAAGGCCTCACCGACTGCTGTTCAGGTAGAGGGCCGGTCCACGTGGTACCATCTCAATCATTGTTCAAGGACTGTCCCACAGGCACAACCTGTGAATGACCTTGAGGTAAACGGGCAAGAGAACGAAAATACAGAAGAGTGAAAGCTACTGCGAATCAGCTGCCGTTGTTCCAGGATACCGGCAAATTTCACCTCCAAGAGAAACAGATCCCTCCGATAGAATACTATAATGTTGAGCAATTTACTAAGAACGTAGTTGTAAGGGAAGCTGGGTCTTTTTTCCTACCCTAGACATATGGGGTTAGGTTTTTGGCCAAGTGACCCAGGATGTTAGCATGTTGGAAGGAGAACACTGACAAACAGCACATTATTTCAACAAAATCCTAAGTTGGGGGGCTAATGGTTGAGAGTGAATTATGATTTGAGTTAACAACATGTGCGTTTTTTGGTTTTCTTCTTCTGTGAGACCGTGTAGGTCTCAAAGGGGGGAATATGGGCAATAATACGATATTATTTTATAGATTAGACTTTGTTACGGTATTATTTTATACATTGTTACTACTTGGGCATTAGGCGCCTCTCTGTAACTAATTAAGGCGCTCTAGACATTCCTTACCCTTGACACGTGTCTGTAACTGCTCAGGCGGCGAGATTCCTTTGCTTTTAGCCTTTACCTATCCCTTAGCCTTTGCTTACCCCTGCTCCCTGTCAAAAGATAATGGTGGAGCGAGGAGAAGAAACATACGAGTTGGAATGAGTGGGGTGGTACAGGGTGGTACTTGGGAGTTTAATGGTGGCGGGGTAAAAGGTAAAATGTGAAGGATACAGACATTCATCAATGAGTGGGGTGGTACGGGGTGGTACTTGGGAGTTTAATGGTGGCGGGTTGAAAGGTGAAATATGAACATTCATCAATAAGTGGGGTTTAATGGTGGCAAGGTAGACAGGGTGACTGCAAAAAGATGAATGACTGTAAAAAAGCAGTACGAGTAGGAGATAAGGTAACGAAGATAAGGCTGGAAGAATCCTATAAAAAGAGGCTGCTCCATGTGCTAAGTGGGCAGTCAGATGGTTGACATCCTGACTGTTCCAGCCGTTGTTTGCAAATAAAGGCTTTTAACCTCTTGAAGAATTATCCGTGTCATCTGATTCATTTTAAACACAGGTAACCACGACATAGGCAGGAAAATGGGGTTAGGAGTGAGAGACAGATCAGCCATGATTGAATGGCGGAGTAGACTCGATGGGTCGAATGGCCTAATTCTGCTCTTGTGTCTTCTGGTCTTCTCTGACATAAGGAGATACTAGCAGCCACTTTGTGCAAACAGCAATTAGTCAACAGAGGGCAATTATTGTCCCCAGCCAACTACTGCCCCCAGGTGGACATTGTGAGGTGTGCAACAAACCTTGACCAGCCACTGGTGGGCGAAGGGTTAATGTGGTAAACGACTTAATTGAAGCTTGATAGGATTCAGATGTGATAGGTAATTGCCAACTCCTCTGTATAAAAGGAGTTGTGGGAGGGTCTCAGTGCGGTTGTCCTTGGCTAGTGTTGTAACCAGTGCTCTGGGTCGAATCTGTGTCGCCAAGGCAGGAGGTAGGTGAGAACATTATAGCTTTCTCCTGAAATGTGTTTGCTTCTTTGATTAATTGCGCTGGCTTTTCCTTTCAATTGTGTCATTTGAAGTGTCCAGGGTTTTAATGGTGATTGTTTTTTCTGGTGGAACTGGAATTGTGCTGTTTCTGTGCTGTATCTCAGAACTAAAAGGATGTTTCCACTAGTGGGACAGTCTCGGACCAGAGGGCACAGTCAGAATTAAAGGATGTATCTTCAGTAAAGAGATGACAATAGTCAATAGTCATTTATTTGTCACATACACATAAATGTGCAGTGAAATAAAAAATTACCCGCAGTTCAACAATAAGGCCAATAAGAATAATCAATAAAAATGCAATAACACATACAATCATAAACTAACACCAAACAAAAGAAACATCCATCACAGTGAGTCTCCTCCAGTCCCTCCTCACTGTGATGGAAGGCCAGAATGTCTTTTTCTCTTCCCCTGCCGTCTTCTCCCGCGGTCAGGCTGTTGGAGTTGCCATGTCGGGTCGGTCGGGGCTCCCGACATTGAAGCCCCCGCCGGGCGGAGAAAATCCCGCGGCCTATTTCAGGCCACGCCGGACGGTGAAAGGTCCGCGGCGGGCCGACACAAGCCCCGCGATTCGGGGCGGGCGAAGACGCTGCCGCTACAGCTGCCGGAGCTGCCGATGTCGGCCCCCACCCAGGTCAGGGGCTGCGGGCTTCCGACGTCCAGGCGGCTCCGGAGACGAGTCGCAGCCGCTCCCGCAACATCTGAAGGCGGCCAGCGCCGCAGGTGGTGAGTCCGGGCCACGGGCTCTACCAACCAGAGCCCAGGTGGTCCCAGCCGGAGGCCGCCAGCTCCAGGTGCTTGACCGGTGGTGGGCCACAGCGGGAACGGAGACACGACACAGAAAACAAAGGTCGGGTCTCCGTTCGGGAGAGATACTTTTACAGCCCCCCCCCCCCCCCCCCAAGCGCGACCGCAAACACTACGAAAACAACGAAAAACACAAGACAACGGACTGCAGGCAAGCCGCAGCTGCGAGGGCAGCGCTGGCTCTGGATGATACCCTTACCTTGATACAACTGAAATTGTATCTGGGTGATGTAAAATGTAGAAACTAGAAACTGCAGATGTTGGTTTACACCAAAGTTAGACACATTACAGGAGTAACTCAGTGGGTCAGGCAGCATCTGTGGAGAACATGGACAGGTGAGATTTTGGATCGAGAGCCGTCAGACTGATTTCTGCGTGTGGTTCCATTTACTTCATGAAGGCGGTGGCAAGAATGAATTTGTCTCCTGGATAGTTGTCCAATTGTGTTTTAATTGGGTCACTTCATGAAGAAGGGTTTTCAGTTGATGACTATTTGTTATGATTAAGAAGATAACAAGGAATTTAAAGGGGATCTACATTGTACTTGGTTGAGGAAAGTTAATGTTAATTGTTAACTTGTGTGGAATGGTTAATGTGAATTACTAATGTAACTAATGAAAAGCTTGTTTATTATGAACACTTATGAATTTCAGGTGACAGGAAACTGAGATGTGTAGAGTGGTCATTCATTGAGCTTTGGACTGGACAATCTGAGGGGTAACTTTTCCACACAGAGGGTGGTGGGTGTATGGAACGAGCTGCTGGAGGAGGTAGTGGAGGCAAGGAATAACACAACGTATAAGAGACACTTGGACAAGTACATGGATAGGACAGGTTGGGAGGGATATGGGCCAAAAGCAGGCAGGTGGGACTAGTGGAGATGGGGCATGTTGGCCGGCGTGCGCAAGTTGCACCGAAGGTAGGGCCTGTTTCCTTGCTGGGTGACTTTGTGACTCTCTGAACTTCCAAGAGTAACATTCTCCTTTCTCTGGGTTATTCTTTGTTAATAAAGAAAGTTTACCTTTCCTGTTTAAATGCCCACAGTAAAGTCTAGTCAGAAGTGAGCCCACCTGCTTCAGCCATGATGAATTAAGAAAATACATCACTGTTCATTTCTCAGGCAGTTGGCATTGGTCAGAACATTCCCTGCACCCTGACCCTTGACATCAATGCCCCTCAGGGTCATGACCTTGCCACCCACAACTTGTGGCCCAGTCTCATGCCAATGGGATCGTGATGCACGTCCACTGATCATAACACTATTGTCAGCCACGATGAGATAGAGTACAGGAAAGACATTGGGAACCTCTGTCCTGAAGGGTTGAATGGCCTTCTCCTGCACTTACTTCCTGATGTCAGGACAACAAGCCATCTCTCAACATCTACAAGATAAAAGAGTTAGCATTTACAAGAATGATCCTGGGAATGGGTGGGTTAATGTACGATGAGCGTTTGTCGGCACTGGGCCTGTACTCGCTGGAGTTTAGGGGGACATCATTGAAACGTATAGAATAGTGAAAGGCCTGGATAGAGTGGGTGTGGAGAGGATGATTCCACCAGTGGGAGAGTCTAGGACCAGAGGGACCAAAGGAATTGAAGAACATTCCTTTTGGAAGGAGGTGAGGAGGAATTTCTTTAGCCAGAGGGTGGTGAATCTGGGGGATTATTTGCCACAGAAGGCTGTGGAGGCCACAAGTCAGTGGGCATTTTTAAGGCAGAGACAGACAAATTCTTGGTTAGTGCGGGTGTCAGGGGTTATGGGGAGAAGGCAGGAGAATGTGGTTAGGAGGGAGAGATAGATCAGCCATGATTGAATGGCGGAGTGGACTCGATGGGCCGAATGGCCTAATTCTGCTCTTGTGTCTTCTGGTCAGAGGAGCTCGTTCTATTAAAATTATTTTTTTATTCAAGATTCTTTCAATTCAGGGTGCTGGAGTCTTGAACAAAAACAACAGTGCTGGAGGAACTTTGTAGGTCAAGCTACATCTGTGGAGCAAATGGATAGATGGGAGTGGGGGAAAGCTGGGAAAGTGAGACGGGGTGAGGCAAAGCTTAACAAGTGATGGGTGGATAAGGTTAGTGGGTGATTGTGGAGTAAGTGACAAAGGCTTGGGATGAAAAGGTGAGAATATGTCAGAAGGAGAAGTGTGAAATGTAAAGCTTGAGGGAGGTATACAGGTGTAATGGGTCAGGATGGGGGTGAAGGGGGAAAAAAGGGGGTTATGGCATTCTGAGAGGGAAATGCGCAATCTGGAGTAAATGACAAAGGCTAGAGGTGATGAGCGGAGAGAATGTGTCAGAAGGAGGGGTGTGAAATGGAAAGCCAGAGGGATGTGTCAGTGTAATGGGGCAGGGAAGCATAGGATTCTGATGTGAAATGAGCAAACTGGGGGAGCCCCCTTCCTTCCCTGCATCCCCACCCTGGTGAGCACACTTCCCCAGCACCTTGGTCACTGCTCCTTTCCCCTCTGTATGCACATCTCCCATCCCCATGACCAAGCTTCCATATTTCCCTTCCACCCATATCCTTCCTTCTGCCTTTGCATTTCAATGCCCTTCTGCTTATCTGACAATATATGTCTCTTTATCGCGAGCTGTTGTCACTTACTCCACCCATCTGTCAATCACCACTCCTCTGTATCCACCTATCACTTGCCAGACTTTGTCCTGTTCCCACCTCTTCCAGCTTTCCACGCTCTACTCCATGTGTGTGAAATGACCTCTGTCCAGTTATGTTCAGGTAGATGGAACCTGACTTGCTGAGTACCTCCAGCACTTTGTTTCTAGACTTGGCCATTGGGGGCTGTCTCCCACCCCATATTCTCCGGGTTAATTCCAGAATATTTCCAATGTTCTATAGATTCAGGATCAGTTCCTGTGGATTGGAGGGTAGCTGGGTGGTAGTGTGAACTGTGAGGAAGATGCTATGAGGTTGCAGGGTGACTTGGGCAGGTTGTGTGAGTGGGCGGATGCATGGCAGATGCAGTTTAATGTGGATATGTGTGAGGTTATCCACTTTGGTGGTAAGAATAGGAAGGCAGAGTATTATCTGAATGGTGTGAAGTTAGGAACAGGGGACGTACAACGAGATTTGGGTGTCCTAGTGCATCAGTCACTGAAAGGAAGCATGCAGGTACAGCAGGCAGTGAAGAAAGCCAATGGAATGTTGGCCTTCATAACAAGAGGAGTTGAGTATAGGAGCAAAGAGGTCCTTCTGCAGTTGTACAGGGCCCTAGTGAGACCGCACCTGGAGTACTGTGTACAGTTTTGGTCTCCAAATTTGAGGAAGGATATTCTTGCTATTGAGGGCGTGCAGCCTAGGTTTACTAGGTTAATTCCTGGAATGGCGGAACCACCATATGTCGAAAGACTGGAGCGACTAGGTTTGTATAGACTGGAATTTAGAAGGATGAGAGGAGATCTTATCGAAACGTATAAGATTATTAAGGGGTTGGAAACGTTAGAGGCAGGAAACATGTTCCCAATGTTGGAGTCCAGAACAAGGGGCCACAGTTTAAGAATAAGGGGTAGGCCATTTAGAACTGAGATGAGGAAAAACTTTTTCAGTCAGAGAATTGTGAATCTGTGGAATTCTCTGCCTCAGAAGGCAGTGGAGGCCAATTCTCTGAATGCATTCAAGAGAGCTGGATAGAGCTGTTAAGGATAGTGGAGTCAGGGGGTATGGGGAGAAGGCAGGAACGGGGTACTGATTGAGAATGATCAGCCATGATCACATTGAATGGCGGTGCTGGCTCGAAGGGCTGAAGGGCCCCCTCCTGCACCTATTGTCTATTGTCTATTGTCTATTAATCTTTCCGAAAGATTTACCTGAGGATTCTAAATGGGGTCTTACCTTTTTACTGTCTCCTTAAAGACCAAAGCCAGAGAGACATTGTTATACAGAAAACTAAAATATGCTGGTAATTATAAGAAATGTCCTGACATCCTTCACACCCTCGCAAACACCAATACTTAAACTAGTTGAGAGCCCATTTACCATGGACCTAAGGAAATCGTTGACTTTTTTGCAGACGTTCAAAGCTTTTGATGCATGAAGCAGACACATTTAGCATAATATGGGCCAGCTCCCGTAGTCAGGATCGAACCCGGGTCTATGGCGCTAATATTACCAGCTGGTGGTGCCGTGATGGCAGCCTCGCCAACGGTCTGTCTGTCCTTCAGTCTTTTTATTATTTTTTGTGTGTTTTGAAAGTATGTGTTAATGTTCTCTGATTTGTTTTATGTGGGGGGGGGGGGGGGGGGGGGAGGGTTCTTTCAATCTTTTACCTTGTTTTCCAGGTTGTATGTCCAGTCGCTCTGTGGCCTAACATCATGGAGCTGGCGGCCTTGCTCGAGACTGACCCACAGCGGGACCATGGACTGACCATCGCAGCTTGCGATCCCTTGCCGGGGATCGACGCTCCAACCTCGGCCTGCGGCCTTCAACATCGAGGAGCTCGCAGTGTCGGGTAGAGACCGATGTCGGAAAGCTCCAAAGAACGAGGAAGGTTTGACCCAGGATCCGATCGCCCGGCGCGGTGAGCTCGGTCGCCCCGATGCGGAGGGCCCGAACGCCGGCTTTGGAAGCGAAGATCGGCCCGTCAACGGGAGGCTCGAGGCCCCAGACCGTGGAGGACAAAGAAGGGAAGTGACGTTTCTCTTGTTACTTCCATCGCAGTGATGAATGCGGAGGAGTCACTGGGTGGATGTTCATGTGAAAACGTATTTTTTGTGTTTTATTGCTTTTTATTGGTATGACTAAGGCAAATGAAATTCCTCGTATGTTGCAAAACATACTTGGCTGAAAGCATGATTATGATGGAAGGCAGCAACTCTACAGCTGCGCCACCATGCCACCCCATGCTTGATTCGTGAGTAAATAACTCGCGATGAAAGTAGATAAGTAAATAAGTGCTGGAGGAACATGGGGGGGGTTTGACAACCTCTGAAGAAATGGACAGATGACTTATCGGGTCAGGGGCCTTCAGACTGGAATACGGGAGAAAGCTGGAAATGTGGTGGGGGTGGGGCACTGCCTGACGGGTAATGGGTGGATACAGGTGAGTGGGTGATGGGCAGATGGGTCGAGTAGGTGACAAAGGCTGAAGGTGAAAGTGATAAAACTTGTCTGACAAGGACAAGAGCTGTGAAATGTAAAGCCGGAGGGAGGTGGGGCGGGAAGGTAAAGGGGAAATATGGGCCAAGTAGATGGGCGATGAGCGTACTGACGAGGGAAAGCCCCTCTTCCCCTTCACTCCCCACCCTGGTGTGAACATTCTCCACCACCTGACTGCCACATTAACCTCACTAACCCAAGTCTTTTCCTTTCCGATGTACGCTCAGTGCTCTCCTTATTTGGCATTTTGTCCCTTTCACAATAGACAATAGGTGCAGGAGGAGGCCATTCGGCCCTTCGAGCCAGCACCGCCATTGAAAGTGATCATGGCTGATCATTCTCAATCAGTACCCCGTTCCTGCTTCCTTCCCATACCCCTGACTCTCTATCCTTAAGAGCTCTATCTAGCTCTCTCTTGAATGTATTCAGAGAATTGGCCACAGATTCACAACTCGCTGACTGAAAAAGGTTTTTCCTCATCTCTGTTCTAAATGGCCAACCCCTTATTCTTAAACTGTGGCCCCTGGTTCTGGACTCCCCCAACATTGGCAACATGTTTCCTGCCTCCAACGTGTCCAACCCCTTAATAATTTCATACGTTTCGATAAGATCCCCTCTCATCCTTCTAAATTCCAGTGTATACAAACCTAGTCGCTCCAGTCTTTCAACATATGACAGTCCCGCCATTCCGGGAATTAACCTAGTAAACCTGCGCTGCACGCCCTCAATAGCAAGAATATCCTTCCTCAAATTTGGAGACCAAAACTGCACAAAGTACTCCAGGTGCGGTCTCACTTGGGCCCTGTCCAACTGCAGAAGGACCTCTTTGCTGCTATACTCGACTCCTCTTGTTATGAAGGCCAACATTCCATTGGCTTTCTTCACCTTAAGCCTTTGGCACTGACTCCATCCATATGCTCATCACCCCTCGCACCTATCCACCTATTTACTTGCTGGCTTTGTCCTGCGTGCCTCTGCCTCTTTTCACTCTCTTTCATCAGTCTGAGGGATGTTCCTGATCTGAGGTGTCATCTGTCCATTCCACTTGCGGTCAGGCAGATTGTGCCTGAACTGCTGAATGCCTCCAGCACTTTGTGTTTAGACATAGCCATGTTCCCCGGTTAAAGTCATTGCGGTTGGCTCCTGTTACGGGGAAAGTGGAGTTTAATATTGTGGCCGAGTCTCGCTACGTTATTAATCCTCCCCTTCCAAGTACTGTCGTTTTTGCAGTTGGTTTAAAATCTCAGATTTGGATACATCTGCATTGCCTCAATTTTCAATAGTCAATAGTCGTTTATTTGTCACATACACATAAATGTGTAGTGAAATGAAACATTACCCGCAGTTGAACAATAAGACCAATGAGAATAATCAATAAAAATGCAATAACACATACAATCACAACTAACACCAAACAAAAAAAACCATCCATCACGGTGAGTCTCCTCCAGTCCCTCCTCACTGTGATGGAAGGCCAGAATGTCTTTTCTCTTCCCTGCCGTCTTGTCCCGAGGTCAGGCTGTTGGAGTTGCCACGTTGGGGCGGTCGGGGCTCCCGACATTGAAGCCCCCGCTGGACGGCGAAAGGTCCACGGCCTATTTCAGGCCGCGCCGGACGGTGAAAGGTCCGCGGCGGGCCGACCCAAGCCCCGAGATTCGGGGCGGGCGAACACGCTGCCTCTGCTTTTTTCTAGCCCCTTTTCCTCTGAAGGATTGACCAATTCCAGTTGGTTTCCACCCAGTGTCTCCAAAGACCGGGTCATGTGCTGCTAGAAATATCTGCTGGGGTTAGACAGTCTCTTCCCAATTTGCCAATGTCGGCACGTCCTGGAGCAAACTTCTTCCCCATCATTGTTGTGGTTTGTATCTGATTTAATTCAAAGGATGTTTTCATTTAAAGTAGTGTCTGTGTCATGGGTGTGTTTTCACCAGATATTCTGAACACCCTGGATGCTCCTGTTGGTGTACAGGCTTTGATGCCCATGGTATACACCAGCAGGTGGCACAGTCACAGAACACTGTGTGAAGTGTTTGGTTTAACTGGGGTGTTGCTGCGCCAGTTGATCAAGTCAATGTATTCTGCTAAACTGTAGAATTCACTGCTGTAGTCACACCAAATGTTACACCTCGTGTTGTGCCTCATGTATTTTGAAAGTATGTGTTAATGTTCCCTGGTTTTTTTGATGTGGAGGGGTCAGGGGAAACTTTTTTCAGTGTCTTACCTTGATTTCCAGATCGTATGTCCGGTCGCTCCGCGGCCTCGCTTCATGGAGCTGGCGGCCTCGCTCGAGACTGACTTTGAGACTTCGACCAGGATCCGATCGCCCGGCGCGGTGAGCTCGGTCGCCCCGATGCGGAGGGCCCGACCGCCGGCTTTGGAAGCGAAGATCGGCCCGTCAACGGGAGGCTCGAGGCCCCAGACCGTGGAGGATAAAGAAGGGAAGTGACGTTTCTCTTGTTACTTCCATTGCAGTGAGGAATGCGGAGCAGTCACTGGGTGGATGTTCATGTGAAAACGTATTTTTTGTGTTCTATTGCTTTTTATTGGTATGACTAAGGCAAATGAAATTCCTCGTATGTTGCAAAACATATTTGGCTGAAAGCATGCTTATGATGGAAGGCAGCAACTCCTCAGCTGCGCCACCATGCCACCCCATGCTTGATTCGTGAGTAAATAACTCGCGATGAAAGTAGATAAGTAATTAAGTGCTGGAGGAACATGGGGGGGTTTGACAACCTCTGAAGAAATGGACAGATGACTTATTGGGTCAGGGGCCTTCAGACTGGAATACGGGAGAAAGCTGGAAATTAGGTGGGGGTGGGGCACTGCCTGACAGGTAATGGGTGGATACAGGTGAGTGGGTGATGGGCAGATGGGTGGAGTAGGTGACAAAGGCTGAAGGTAAAAGTGATAAAACTTGTCTGACAAGGACAAGAGCTGTGAAATGTAAAGCCGGAGGGAGGTGGGGCGGGAAGGTAAAGGGGAAATATGGGCCAAGTAGATGGGCGATGAGCGTACTGACGAGGGAAAGCCCCTCTTCCCCTTCACTCCCCACCCTGGTGTGAACATTCTCCACCACCTGACTGCCACATTAACCTCACTAACCCAAGTCCTTTCCTTTCCGATGTACGCTCAGTGCTCTCCTTATTTGGCATTTTGTCCCTTTCACAATAGACAATAGGTGCAGGAGGAGGCCATTCGGCCCTTCGAGCCAGCACCGCCATTGAAAGTGATCATGGCTGATCATTCTCAATCAGCACCCCGTTCCTACTTCTTTCCCATACCCCCTGACTCTCTATCCTTAAGAGCTCTATCTAGCTCTCTCTTGAATGTATTCAGAGAATTGGCCTCCACTGCCCTCTGAGGCAGAGAATTCCGCAGATTCACAACTCTCTGACTAAAAAAGGTTTTTCCTCATCTGTTCTAAATGGCCTACCCCTTATTCTTAAACTGTGACCCCTGGTTCTGGACTCCCCCAACATTGGCAACATGTTTCCTGCCTCCAACGTGTCCAACCCCTTAATAATTTTATAGGTTTCGATAAGATCCCCTCTCATCCTCCTAAATTCCAGTGTATACAAACCTAGTCGCTCCAGTCTTTCAACATATGACAGTCCCACCATTCCGGGAATTAACCTAGTAAACCTGCGCTGCACGCCCTCAATAGCAAGAATATCCTTCCTCAAATTTGGAGACCAAAACTGCACAAAGTACTCCAGGTGCGGTCTCACTAGGGCCCTGTCCAACTGCAGAAGGACCTCTTTGCTCCTATACTCGACTCCTCTTGTTATGAAGGCCAACATTCCATTGGCTTTCTTCACCTTAAGCCTTTGGCACTGACTCCATCCATATGCTCATCACCCCTCGCACCTATCCACCTATTTACTTGCTGACTTTGTCCTGCGTGCCTCTGCCTCTTTTCACTCTCTTTCATCAGTCTGAGGGATGTTCCTGATCTGAGGTGTCATCTGTCCATTCCACTTGCGGTCAGGCAGATTGTGCCTGAACTGCTGAATGCCTCCAGCACTTTGTGTTTAGACATAGCCATGTTCCCCGGTTAAAGTCATTGCGGTTGGCTCCTGTTACGGGGAAAGTGGAGTTTAATATTGTGGCCGAGTCTCGCTACGTTATTAATCCTCCCCTTCCAAGTACTGTCGTTTTTGCAGTTGGTTTAAATCTCAGATTTGGATACATCTGCATTGCCACAATTTTCTAGCCCCTTTTCCTCTGAAGGATTGACCAATTCCAGTTGGTTTCCACCCAGTGTCTCCAAAGACCGGGTCATGTGCTGCTAGAAATATCTGCTGGGGTTAGACAGACTCTTCCCAATTTGCCAATGTCGGCACGTCCTGGAGCAAACTTCTTCCCCATCATTGTTGTGGTTTGTATCTGATTTAATTCAAAGGATGTTTTCATTTAAAGTAGTGTCTGTGTCATGGGTGTGCTTTCACCAGATATTCTGAACACCCTGGATGCTCCTGTTGGTGTACAGGCTTTGATGCCCATGGTATACACCAGCAGGTGGCACAGTCACAGAACACTGTTTGTGTGAAGTGTTTGGTTTAACTGGGGTGTTGCTGCGCCAGTTGATCAAGTCAATTTATTCTGCTAAACTGTAGAATTCACTGCTGTAGTCACACCAAATGTTGCACCTCGTGTTGTGCCTCATGTATTTTGAAAGTATGTGTTAATGTTCCCTCGTTTTTTTTTATGTGGAGGGGTCAGGGGAAACTTTTTTCAGTGTCTTACCTTGTTTTCCAGATCGTATGTCCGGTCGCTCCGCGGCCTCGCATCATGGAGCTGGCGGCCTCGCTCGAGACTGACTTTGAGACTTCGACCAGCCGCGACCCAGGATCCGATCGCCCGGCGCGGTGAGCTCGGTCGCCCCGATGCGGAGGGCCCGACCGCCGGCTTTGGAAGCGAAGATCGGCCCGTCAACGGGAGGCTCGAGGCCCCAGACCATGGAGGACAAAGAAGGGAAGTGACGTTTCTCTTGTTACTTCCATTGCAGTGAGGAATGCGGAGCAGTCACTGGGTGGATGTTCATGTGAAAACGTATTTTTTGTGTTCTATTGCTTTTTATTGGTATGACTAAGGCAAATGAAATTCCTCGTATGTTGCAAAACATATTTGGCTGAAAGCATGCTTATGATGGAAGGTAGCAACTCTACAGCTGCGCCACCATGCCACCCCATGCTTGATTCGTGAGTAAATAACTCGCGATGAAAGTAGATAAGTAAATAAGTGCTGGAGGAACATGGGGGGGTTTGACAACCTCTGAAGAAATGGACAGATGACTTATCGGGTCAGGGGCCTTCAGACTGGAATACGGGAGAAAGCTGGAAATGAGGTGGGGGTGGGGCACTGCCTGACAGGTAATGGGTGGATACAGGTGAGTGGGTGATGGGCAGATGGGTGGAGTAGGTGACAAAGGCTGAAGGTAAAAGTGATAAAACTTGTCTGACAAGGACAAGAGCTGTGAAATGTAAAGCCGGAGGGAGGTGGGGCGGGAAGGTAAAGGGGAAATATGGGCCAAGTAGATGGGCGATGAGCGTACTGACGAGGGAAAGCCCCTCTTCCCCTTCACTCCCCACCCTGGTGTGAACATTCTCCACCACCTGACTGCCACATTAACCTCACTAACCCAAGTCCTTTCCTTTCCGATGTACGCTCAGTGCTCTCCTTATTTGGCATTTTGTCCCTTTCACAATAGACAATAGGTGCAGGAGGAGGCCATTCGGCCCTTCGAGCCAGCACCGCCATTGAAAGTGATCATGGCTGATCATTCTCAATCAGTACCCCGTTCCTGCTTCTTTCCCATACCCCCTGACTCTCTATCCTTAAGAGCTCTATCTAGCTCTCTCTTGAATGTATTCAGAGAATTGGCCTCCACTGCCCTCTGAGGCAGAGAATTCCACAGATTCACAACTCTCTGAATAAAAAAGGTTTTTCCTCATCTCTGTTCTAAATGGCCTACCCCTTATTCTTAAACTGTGACCCCTGGTTCTGGACTCCCCCAACATTGGCAACATGTTTCCTGCCTCCAACGTGTCCAACCCCTTAATAATTTTATACGTTTCGATAAGATCCCCTCTCATCCTCCTAAATTCCAGTGTATACAAACCTAGTCGCTCCAGTCTTTCAACATATGACAGTCCCGCCATTCCGGGAATTAACCTAGTAAACCTGCGCTGCACGCCCTCAATAGCAAGAATATCCTTCCTCAAATTTGGAGACCAAAACTGCACAAAGTACTCCAGGTGCGGTCTCACTAGGGCCCTGTCCAACTGCAGAAGGACCTCTTTGCTCCTATACTCGACTCCTCTTGTTATGAAGGCCAACATTCCATTGGCTTTCTTCACCTTAAGCCTTTGGCACTGACTCCATCCATATGCTCATCACCCCTCGCACCTATCCACCTATTTACTTGCTGGCTTTGTCCTGCGTGCCTCTGCCTCTTTTCACTCTCTTTCATCAGTCTGAGGGATGTTCCTGATCTGAGGTGTCATCTGTCCATTCCACTTGCGGTCAGGCAGATTGTGCCTGAACTGCTGAATGCCTCCAGCACTTTGTGTTTAGACATAGCCATGTTCCCCGGTTAAAGTCATTGCGGTTGGCTCCTGTTACGGGGAAAGTGGAGTTTAATATTGTGGCCGAGTCTCGCTACGTTATTAATCCTCCCCTTCCAAGTACTGTCGTTTTTGCAGTTGGTTTAAAATCTCAGATTTGGATACATCTGCATTGCCTCAATTTTCAATAGTCAATAGTCGTTTATTTGTCACATACACATAAATGTGTAGTGAAATGAAACATTACCCGCAGTTGAACAATAAGACCAATGAGAATAATCAATAAAAATGCAATAACACATACAATCACAACTAACACCAAACAAAAAAAAACATCCATCACGGTGAGTCTCCTCCAGTCCCTCCTCACTGTGATGGAAGGCCAGAATGTCTTTTCTCTTCCCTGCCGTCTTGTCCCGAGGTCAGGCTGTTGGAGTTGCCACGTTGGGGCGGTCGGGGCTCCCGACATTGAAGCCCCCGCTGGACGGCGAAAGGTCCACGGCCTATTTCAGGCCGCGCCGGACGGTGAAAGGTCCGCGGCGGGCCGACCCAAGCCCCGAGATTCGGGGCGGGCGAACACGCTGCCTCTGCTTTTTTCTAGCCCCTTTTCCTCTGAAGGATTGACCAATTCCAGTTGGTTTCCACCCAGTGTCTCCAAAGACCGGGTCATGTGCTGCTAGAAATATCTGCTGGGGTTAGACAGTCTCTTCCCAATTTGCCAATGTCGGCACGTCCTGGAGCAAACTTCTTCCCCATCATTGTTGTGGTTTGTATCTGATTTAATTCAAAGGATGTTTTCATTTAAAGTAGTGTCTGTGTCATGGGTGTGTTTTCACCAGATATTCTGAACACCCTGGATGCTCCTGTTGGTGTACAGGCTTTGATGCCCATGGTATACACCAGCAGGTGGCACAGTCACAGAACACTGTGTGAAGTGTTTGGTTTAACTGGGGTGTTGCTGCGCCAGTTGATCAAGTCAATGTATTCTGCTAAACTGTAGAATTCACTGCTGTAGTCACACCAAATGTTACACCTCGTGTTGTGCCTCATGTATTTTGAAAGTATGTGTTAATGTTCCCTGGTTTTTTTGATGTGGAGGGGTCAGGGGAAACTTTTTTCAGTGTCTTACCTTGATTTCCAGATCGTATGTCCGGTCGCTCCGCGGCCTCGCATCATGGAGCTGGCGGCCTCGCTCGAGACTGACTTTGAGACTTCGACCAGGATCCGATCGCCCGGCGCGGTGAGCTCGGTCGCCCCGATGCGGAGGGCCCGACCGCCGGCTTTGGAAGCGAAGATCGGCCCGTCAACGGGAGGCTCGAGGCCCCCGACCGTGGGAGGACAAAGAAGGGAAGTGACGTTTCTCTTGTTACTTCCACCGCAGTGATGAATGCGGAGGAGTCACTGGGTGGATGTTCATGTGAAAACGTATTTTTTGTGTTCTATTGCTTTTTATTGGTATGACTAAGGCAAATGAAATTCCTCGTATGTTGCAAAACATACTTGGCTGAAAGCATGCTTATGATGGAAGGCAGCAACTCTACAGCTGCGCCACCATGCCACCCCATGCTTGATTCGTGAGTAAATAACTCGCGATGAAAGTAGATAAGTAAATAAGTGCTGGAGGAACATGGGGGGGTTTGACAACCTCTGAAGAAATGGACAGATGACTTATCGGGTCAGGGGCCTTCAGACTGGAATACGGGAGAAAGCTGGAAATGTGGTGGGGGTGGGGCACTGCCTGACAGGTAATGGGTGGATACAGGTGAGTGGGTGATGGGCAGATGGGTCGAGTAGGTGACAAAGGCTGAAGGTGAAAGTGATAAAACTTGTCTGACAAGGACAAGAGCTGTGAAATGTAAAGCCGGAGGGAGGTGGGGCGGGAAGGTAAAGGGGAAATATGGGCCAAGTAGATGGGCGATGAGCGTACTGACGAGGGAAAGCCCCTCTTCCCCTTCACTCCCCACCCTGGTGTGAACATTCTCCACCACCTGACTGCCACATTAACCTCACTAACCCAAGTCTTTTCCTTTCCGATGTACGCTCAGTGCTCTCCTTATTTGGCATTTTGTCCCTTTCACAATAGACAATAGGTGCAGGAGGAGGCCATTCGGCCCTTCGAGCCAGCACCGCCATTGAAAGTGATCATGGCTGATCATTCTCAATCAGTACCCCGTTCCTGCTTCCTTCCCATACCCCTGACTCTCTATCCTTAAGAGCTCTATCTAGCTCTCTCTTGAATGTATTCAGAGAATTGGCCACAGATTCACAACTCGCTGACTGAAAAAGGTTTTTCCTCATCTCTGTTCTAAATGGCCAACCCCTTATTCTTAAACTGTGGCCCCTGGTTCTGGACTCCCCCAACATTGGCAACATGTTTCCTGCCTCCAACGTGTCCAACCCCTTAATAATTTCATACGTTTCGATAAGATCCCCTCTCATCCTTCTAAATTCCAGTGTATACAAACCTAGTCGCTCCAGTCTTTCAACATATGACAGTCCCGCCATTCCGGGAATTAACCTAGTAAACCTGCGCTGCACGCCCTCAATAGCAAGAATATCCTTCCTCAAATTTGGAGACCAAAACTGCACAAAGTACTCCAGGTGCGGTCTCACTTGGGCCCTGTCCAACTGCAGAAGGACCTCTTTGCTGCTATACTCGACTCCTCTTGTTATGAAGGCCAACATTCCATTGGCTTTCTTCACCTTAAGCCTTTGGCACTGACTCCATCCATATGCTCATCACCCCTCGCACCTATCCACCTATTTACTTGCTGGCTTTGTCCTGCGTGCCTCTGCCTCTTTTCACTCTCTTTCATCAGTCTGAGGGATGTTCCTGATCTGAGGTGTCATCTGTCCATTCCACTTGCGGTCAGGCAGATTGTGCCTGAACTGCTGAATGCCTCCAGCACTTTGTGTTTAGACATAGCCATGTTCCCCGGTTAAAGTCATTGCGGTTGGCTCCTGTTACGGGGAAAGTGGAGTTTAATATTGTGGCCGAGTCTCGCTACGTTATTAATCCTCCCCTTCCAAGTACTGTCGTTTTTGCAGTTGGTTTAAAATCTCAGATTTGGATACATCTGCATTGCCTCAATTTTCAATAGTCAATAGTCGTTTATTTGTCACATACACATAAATGTGTAGTGAAATGAAACATTACCCGCAGTTGAACAATAAGACCAATGAGAATAATCAATAAAAATGCAATAACACATACAATCACAACTAACACCAAACAAAATAAACCATCCATCACGGTGAGTCTCCTCCAGTCCCTCCTCACTGTGATGGAAGGCCAGAATGTCTTTTCTCTTCCCTGCCGTCTTGTCCCGAGGTCAGGCTGTTGGAGTTGCCACGTTGGGGCGGTCGGGGCTCCCGACATTGAAGCCCCCGCTGGACGGCGAAAGGTCCACGGCCTATTTCAGGCCGCGCCGGACGGTGAAAGGTCCGCGGCGGGCCGACCCAAGCCCCGAGATTCGGGGCGGGCGAACACGCTGCCTCTGCTTTTTTCTAGCCCCTTTTCCTCTGAAGGATTGACCAATTCCAGTTGGTTTCCACCCAGTGTCTCCAAAGACCGGGTCATGTGCTGCTAGAAATATCTGCTGGGGTTAGACAGTGTCTTCCCAATTTGCCAATGTCGGCACGTCCTGGAGCAAACTTCTTCCCCATCATTGTTGTTGTGGTTTGTAGCTGATTTAATTCAAAGGATGTTTTCATTTAAAGTAATGTCTGTGTCATGGGTGTGTTTTCACCAGATATTCTGAACACCCTGGATGCTCCTGTTGGTGTACAGGCTTTGATGCCCATGGTATACACCAGCAGGTGGCACAGTCACAGAACACTGTTTGTGTGAAGTGTTTGGTTTAACTGGGGTGTTGCTGCGCCAGTTGATCAAGTCAATGTATTCTGCTAAACTGTAGAATTCACTGCTGTAGTCACACCAAATGTTGCACCTCGTGTTGTGCCTCATGTATTTTGAAAGTATGTGTTAATGTTCCCTGGTTTTTTTGATGTGGAGGGGTCAGGGGAAACTTTTTTCAGTGTCTTACCTTGATTTCCAGATCGTATGTCCGGTCGCTCCGCGGCCTCGCATCATGGAGCTGGCGGCGTCGCTCGAGACTGACTTTGAGACTTCGACCAGGATCCGATCGCCCGGCGCGGTGAGCTCGGTCGCCCCGATGCGGAGGGCCCGACCGCCGGCTTTGGAAGCGAAGATCGGCCCGTCAACGGGAGGCTCGAGGCCCCCGACCGTGGGAGGACAAAGAAGGGAAGTGACGTTTCTCTTGTTACTTCCACCGCAGTGATGAATGCGGAGGAGTCACTGGGTGGATGTTCATGTGAAAACGTATTTTTTGTGTTCTATTGCTTTTTATTGGTATGACTAAGGCAAATGAAATTCCTCGTATGTTGCAAAACATACTTGGCTGAAAGCATGCTTATGATGGAAGGCAGCAACTCTACAGCTGCGCCACCATGCCACCCCATGCTTGATTCGTGAGTAAATAACTCGCGATGAAAGTAGATAAGTAAATAAGTGCTGGAGGAACATGGGGGGGTTTGACAACCTCTGAAGAAATGGACAGATGACTTATCGGGTCAGGGGCCTTCAGACTGGAATACGGGAGAAAGCTGGAAATGTGGTGGGGGTGGGGCACTGCCTGACAGGTAATGGGTGGATACAGGTGAGTGGGTGATGGGCAGATGGGTCGAGTAGGTGACAAAGGCTGAAGGTGAAAGTGATAAAACTTGTCTGACAAGGACAAGAGCTGTGAAATGTAAAGCCGGAGGGAGGTGGGGCGGGAAGGTAAAGGGGAAATATGGGCCAAGTAGATGGGCGATGAGCGTACTGACGAGGGAAAGCCCCTCTTCCCCTTCACTCCCCACCCTGGTGTGAACATTCTCCACCACCTGACTGCCACATTAACCTCACTAACCCAAGTCCTTTCCTTTCCGATGTACGCTCAGTGCTCTCCTTATTTGGCATTTTGTCCCTTTCACAATAGACAATAGGTGCAGGAGGAGGCCATTCGGCCCTTCGAGCCAGCACCGCCATTGAAAGTGATCATGGCTGATCATTCTCAATCAGCACCCCGTTCCTACTTCTTTCCCATACCCCCTGACTCTCTATCCTTAAGAGCTCTATCTAGCTCTCTCTTGAATGTATTCAGGGAATTGGCCTCCACTGCCCTCTGAGGCAGAGAATTCCGCAGATTCACAACTCTCTGACTAAAAAAGGTTTTTCCTCATCTCTGTTCTAAATGGCCTACCCCTTATTCTTAAACTGTGACCCCTGGTTCTGGACTCCCCCAACATTGGCAACATGTTTCCTGCCTCCAACGTGTCCAACCCCTTAATAATTTTATAGGTTTCGATAAGATCCCCTCTCATCCTCCTAAATTCCAGTGTATACAAACCTAGTCGCTCCAGTCTTTCAACATATGACAGTCCCACCATTCCGGGAATTAACCTAGTAAACCTGCGCTGCACGCCCTCAATAGCAAGAATATCCTTCCTCAAATTTGGAGACCAAAACTGCACAAAGTACTCCAGGTGCGGTCTCACTAGGGCCCTGTCCAACTGCAGAAGGACCTCTTTGCTCCTATACTCGACTCCTCTTGTTATGAAGGCCAACATTCCATTGGCTTTCTTCACCTTAAGCCTTTGGCACTGACTCCATCCATATGCTCATCACCCCTCGCACCTATCCACCTATTTACTTGCTGACTTTGTCCTGCGTGCCTCTGCCTCTTTTCACTCTCTTTCATCAGTCTGAGGGATGTTCCTGATCTGAGGTGTCATCTGTCCATTCCACTTGCGGTCAGGCAGATTGTGCCTGAACTGCTGAATGCCTCCAGCACTTTGTGTTTAGACATAGCCATGTTCCCCGGTTAAAGTCATTGCGGTTGGCTCCTGTTACGGGGAAAGTGGAGTTTAATATTGTGGCCGAGTCTCGCTACGTTATTAATCCTCCCCTTCCAAGTACTGTCGTTTTTGCAGTTGGTTTAAATCTCAGATTTGGATACATCTGCATTGCCACAATTTTCTAGCCCCTTTTCCTCTGAAGGATTGACCAATTCCAGTTGGTTTCCACCCAGTGTCTCCAAAGACCGGGTCATGTGCTGCTAGAAATATCTGCTGGGGTTAGACAGACTCTTCCCAATTTGCCAATGTCGGCACGTCCTGGAGCAAACTTCTTCCCCATCATTGTTGTGGTTTGTATCTGATTTAATTCAAAGGATGTTTTCATTTAAAGTAGTGTCTGTGTCATGGGTGTGCTTTCACCAGATATTCTGAACACCCTGGATGCTCCTGTTGGTGTACAGGCTTTGATGCCCATGGTATACACCAGCAGGTGGCACAGTCACAGAACACTGTTTGTGTGAAGTGTTTGGTTTAACTGGGGTGTTGCTGCGCCAGTTGATCAAGTCAATGTATTCTGCTAAACTGTAGAATTCACTGCTGTAGTCACACCAAATGTTGCACCTCGTGTTGTGCCTCATGTATTTTGAAAGTATGTGTTAATGTTCCCTCGTTTTTTTTTATGTGGAGGGGTCAGGGGAAACTTTTTTCAGTGTCTTACCTTGTTTTCCAGATCGTATGTCCGGTCGCTCCGCGGCCTCGCATCATGGAGCTGGCGGCCTCGCTCGAGACTGACTTTGAGACTTCGACCAGCCGCGACCCAGGATCCGATCGCCCGGCGCGGTGAGCTCGGTCGCCCCGATGCGGAGGGCCCGACCGCCGGCTTTGGAAGCGAAGATCGGCCCGTCAACGGGAGGCTCGAGGCCCCCGACCGTGGGAGGACAAAGAAGGGAAGTGACGTTTCTCTTGTTACTTCCACCGCAGTGATGAATGCGGAGGAGTCACTGGGTGGATGTTCATGTGAAAACGTATTTTTTGTGTTCTATTGCTTTTTATTGGTATGACTAAGGCAAATGAAATTCCTCGTATGTTGCAAAACATACTTGGCTGAAAGCATGCTTATGATGGAAGGCAGCAACTCTACAGCTGCGCCACCATGCCACCCCATGCTTGATTCGTGAGTAAATAACTCGCGATGAAAGTAGATAAGTAAATAAGTGCTGGAGGAACATGGGGGGGTTTGACAACCTCTGAAGAAATGGACAGATGACTTATCGGGTCAGGGGCCTTCAGACTGGAATACGGGAGAAAGCTGGAAATGTGGTGGGGGTGGGGCACTGCCTGACAGGTAATGGGTGGATACAGGTGAGTGGGTGATGGGCAGATGGGTCGAGTAGGTGACAAAGGCTGAAGGTGAAAGTGATAAAACTTGTCTGACAAGGACAAGAGCTGTGAAATGTAAAGCCGGAGGGAGGTGGGGCGGGAAGGTAAAGGGGAAATATGGGCCAAGTAGATGGGCGATGAGCGTACTGACGAGGGAAAGCCCCTCTTCCCCTTCACTCCCCACCCTGGTGTGAACATTCTCCACCACCTGACTGCCACATTAACCTCACTAACCCAAGTCTTTTCCTTTCCGATGTACGCTCAGTGCTCTCCTTATTTGGCATTTTGTCCCTTTCACAATAGACAATAGGTGCAGGAGGAGGCCATTCGGCCCTTCGAGCCAGCACCGCCATTGAAAGTGATCATGGCTGATCATTCTCAATCAGCACCCCGTTCCTGCTTCTTTCCCATACCCCTGACTCTCTATCCTTAAGAGCACTATCTAGCTCTCTCTTGAATGTATTCAGAGAATTGGCCACAGATTCACAACTCGCTGACTGAAAAAGGTTTTTCCTCATCTCTGTTCTAAATGGCCAACCCCTTATTCTTAAACTGTGGCCCCTGGTTCTGGACTCCCCCAACATTGGCAACATGTTTCCTGCCTCCAACGTGTCCAACCCCTTAATAATTTCATGCGTTTCGATAAGATCCCCTCTCATCCTTCTAAATTCCAGTGTATACAAACCTAGTCGCTCCAGTCTTTCAACATATGACAGTCCCGCCATTCCGGGAATTAACCTAGTAAACCTGCGCTGCACGCCCTCAATAGCAAGAATATCCTTCCTCAAATTTGGAGACCAAAACTGCACAAAGTACTCCAGGTGCGGTCTCACTTGGGCCCTGTCCAACTGCAGAAGGACCTCTTTGCTGCTATACTCGACTCCTCTTGTTATGAAGGCCAACATTCCATTGGCTTTCTTCACCTTAAGCCTTTGGCACTGACTCCATCCATATGCTCATCACCCCTCGCACCTATCCACCTATTTACTTGCTGGCTTTGTCCTGCGTGCCTCTGCCTCTTTTCACTCTCTTTCATCAGTCTGAGGGATGTTCCTGATGTGAGGTGTCATCTGTCCATTCCACTTGCGGTCAGGCAGATTGTGCCTGAACTGCTGAATGCCTCCAGCACTTTGTGTTTAGACATAGCCATGTTCCCCGGTTAAAGTCATTGCGGTTGGCTCCTGTTACGGGGAAAGTGGAGTTTAATATTGTGGCCGAGTCTCGCTACGTTATTAATCCTCCCCTTCCAAGTACTGTCGTTTTTGCAGTTGGTTTAAAATCTCAGATTTGGATACATCTGCATTGCCTCAATTTTCAATAGTCAATAGTCGTTTATTTGTCACATACACATAAATGTGTAGTGAAATGAAACATTACCCGCAGTTGAACAATAAGACCAATGAGAATAATCAATAAAAATGCAATAACACATACAATCACAACTAACACCAAACAAAAAAAAACATCCATCACGGTGAGTCTCCTCCAGTCCCTCCTCACTGTGATGGAAGGCCAGAATGTCTTTTCTCTTCCCTGCCGTCTTGTCCCGAGGTCAGGCTGTTGGAGTTGCCACGTTGGGGCGGTCGGGGCTCCCGACATTGAAGCCCCCGCTGGACGGCGAAAGGTCCACGGCCTATTTCAGGCCGCGCCGGACGGTGAAAGGTCCGCGGCGGGCCGACCCAAGCCCCGAGATTCGGGGCGGGCGAACACGCTGCCTCTGCTTTTTTCTAGCCCCTTTTCCTCTGAAGGATTGACCAATTCCAGTTGGTTTCCACCCAGTGTCTCCAAAGACCGGGTCATGTGCTGCTAGAAATATCTGCTGGGGTTAGACAGTGTCTTCCCAATTTGCCAATGTCGGCACGTCCTGGAGCAAACTTCTTCCCCATCATTGTTGTTGTGGTTTGTAGCTGATTTAATTCAAAGGATGTTTTCATTTAAAGTAATGTCTGTGTCATGGGTGTGTTTTCACCAGATATTCTGAACACCCTGGATGCTCCTGTTGGTGTACAGGCTTTGATGCCCATGGTATACACCAGCAGGTGGCACAGTCACAGAACACTGTTTGTGTGAAGTGTTTGGTTTAACTGGGGTGTTGCTGCGCCAGTTGATCAAGTCAATGTATTCTGCTAAACTGTAGAATTCACTGCTGTAGTCACACCAAATGTTGCACCTCGTGTTGTGCCTCATGTATTTTGAAAGTATGTGTTAATGTTCCCTGGTTTTTTTGATGTGGAGGGGTCAGGGGAAACTTTTTTCAGTGTCTTACCTTGATTTCCAGATCGTATGTCCGGTCGCTCCGCGGCCTCGCATCATGGAGCTGGCGGCCTCGCTCGAGACTGACTTTGAGACTTCGACCAGGATCCGATCGCCCGGCGCGGTGAGCTCGGTCGCCCCGATGCGGAGGGCCCGACCGCCGGCTTTGGAAGCGAAGGTCGGCCCGTCAACGGGAGGCTCGAGGCCCCCGACCGTGGGAGGACAAAGAAGGGAAGTGACGTTTCTCTTGTTACTTCCACCGCAGTGATGAATGCGGAGGAGTCACTGGGTGGATGTTCATGTGAAAACGTATTTTTTGTGTTCTATTGCTTTTTATTGGTATGACTAAGGCAAATGAAATTCCTCGTATGTTGCAAAACATACTTGGCTGAAAGCATGCTTATGATGGAAGGCAGCAACTCTACAGCTGCGCCACCATGCCACCCCATGCTTGATTCGTGAGTAAATAACTCGCGATGAAAGTAGATAAGTAAATAAGTGCTGGAGGAACATGGGGGGGTTTGACAACCTCTGAAGAAATGGACAGATGACTTATCGGGTCAGGGGCCTTCAGACTGGAATACGGGAGAAAGCTGGAAATGTGGTGGGGGTGGGGCACTGCCTGACAGGTAATGGGTGGATACAGGTGAGTGGGTGATGGGCAGATGGGTCGAGTAGGTGACAAAGGCTGAAGGTGAAAGTGATAAAACTTGTCTGACAAGGACAAGAGCTGTGAAATGTAAAGCCGGAGGAGGTGGGGCGGGAAGGTAAAGGGGAAATATGGGCCAAGTAGATGGGCGATGAGCGTACTGACGAGGGAAAGCCCCTCTTCCCCTTCACTCCCCACCCTGGTGTGAACATTCTCCACCACCTGACTGCCACATTAACCTCACTAACCCAAGTCTTTTCCTTTCCGATGTACGCTCAGTGCTCTCCTTATTTGGCATTTTGTCCCTTTCACAATAGACAATAGGTGCAGGAGGAGGCCATTCGGCCCTTCGAGCCAGCACCGCCATTGAAAGTGATCATGGCTGATCATTCTCAATCAGTACCCCGTTCCTGCTTCCTTCCCATACCCCTGACTCTCTATCCTTAAGAGCTCTATCTAGCTCTCTCTTGAATGTATTCAGGGAATTGGCCTCCACTGCCCTCTGAGGCAGAGAATTCCGCAGATTCACAACTCTCTGACTAAAAAAGGTTTTTCCTCATCTCTGTTCTAAATGGCCTACCCCTTATTCTTAAACTGTGACCCCTGGTTCTGGACTCCCCCAACATTGGCAACATGTTTCCTGCCTCCAACGTGTCCAACCCCTTAATAATTTTATAGGTTTCGATAAGATCCCCTCTCATCCTCCTAAATTCCAGTGTATACAAACCTAGTCGCTCCAGTCTTTCAACATATGACAGTCCCACCATTCCGGGAATTAACCTAGTAAACCTGCGCTGCACGCCCTCAATAGCAAGAATATCCTTCCTCAAATTTGGAGACCAAAACTGCACAAAGTACTCCAGGTGCGGTCTCACTAGGGCCCTGTCCAACTGCAGAAGGACCTCTTTGCTCCTATACTCGACTCCTCTTGTTATGAAGGCCAACATTCCATTGGCTTTCTTCACCTTAAGCCTTTGGCACTGACTCCATCCATATGCTCATCACCCCTCGCACCTATCCACCTATTTACTTGCTGACTTTGTCCTGCGTGCCTCTGCCTCTTTTCACTCTCTTTCATCAGTCTGAGGGATGTTCCTGATCTGAGGTGTCATCTGTCCATTCCACTTGCGGTCAGGCAGATTGTGCCTGAACTGCTGAATGCCTCCAGCACTTTGTGTTTAGACATAGCCATGTTCCCCGGTTAAAGTCATTGCGGTTGGCTCCTGTTACGGGGAAAGTGGAGTTTAATATTGTGGCCGAGTCTCGCTACGTTATTAATCCTCCCCTTCCAAGTACTGTCGTTTTTGCAGTTGGTTTAAATCTCAGATTTGGATACATCTGCATTGCCACAATTTTCTAGCCCCTTTTCCTCTGAAGGATTGACCAATTCCAGTTGGTTTCCACCCAGTGTCTCCAAAGACCGGGTCATGTGCTGCTAGAAATATCTGCTGGGGTTAGACAGACTCTTCCCAATTTGCCAATGTCGGCACGTCCTGGAGCAAACTTCTTCCCCATCATTGTTGTGGTTTGTATCTGATTTAATTCAAAGGATGTTTTCATTTAAAGTAGTGTCTGTGTCATGGGTGTGCTTTCACCAGATATTCTGAACACCCTGGATGCTCCTGTTGGTGTACAGGCTTTGATGCCCATGGTATACACCAGCAGGTGGCACAGTCACAGAACACTGTTTGTGTGAAGTGTTTGGTTTAACTGGGGTGTTGCTGCGCCAGTTGATCAAGTCAATGTATTCTGCTAAACTGTAGAATTCACTGCTGTAGTCACACCAAATGTTGCACCTCGTGTTGTGCCTCATGTATTTTGAAAGTATGTGTTAATGTTCCCTCGTTTTTTTTTATGTGGAGGGGTCAGGGGAAACTTTTTTCAGTGTCTTACCTTGTTTTCCAGATCGTATGTCCGGTCGCTCCGCGGCCTCGCATCATGGAGCTGGCGGCCTCGCTCGAGACTGACTTTGAGACTTCGACCAGCCGCGACCCAGGATCCGATCGCCCGGCGCGGTGAGCTCGGTCGCCCCGATGCGGAGGGCCCGACCGCCGGCTTTGGAAGCGAAGATCGGCCCGTCAACGGGAGGCTCGAGGCCCCAGACCGTGGAGGACAAAGAAGGGAAGTGACGTTTCTCTTGTTACTTCCATTGCAGTGAGGAATGCGGAGCAGTCACTGGGTGGATGTTCATGTGAAAACGTATTTTTTGTGTTCTATTGCTTTTTATTGGTATGACTAAGGCAAATGAAATTCCTCGTTTGTTGCAAAACATATTTGGCTGAAAGCATGCTTATGATGGAAGGCAGCAACTCTACAGCTGCGCCACCATGCCACCCCATGCTTGATTCGTGAGTAAATAACTCGCGATGAAAGTAGATAAGTAAATAAGTGCTGGAGGAACATGGGGGGGTTTGACAACCTCTGAAGAAATGGACAGATGACTTATCGGGTCAGGGGCCTTCAGACTGGAATACGGGAGAAAGCTGGAAATGAGGTGGGGGTGGGGCACTGCCTGACAGGTAATGGGTGGATACAGGTGAGTGGGTGATGGGCAGATGGGTGGAGTAGGTGACAAAGGCTGAAGGTAAAAGTGATAAAACTTGTCTGACAAGGACAAGAGCTGTGAAATGTAAAGCCGGAGGGAGGTGGGGCGGGAAGGTAAAGGGGAAATATGGGCCAAGTAGATGGGCGATGAGCGTACTGACGAGGGAAAGCCCCTCTTCCCCTTCACTCCCCACCCTGGTGTGAACATTCTCCACCACCTGACTGCCACATTAACCTCACTAACCCAAGTCCTTTCCTTTCCGATGTACGCTCAGTGCTCTCCTTATTTGGCATTTTGTCCCTTTCACAATAGACAATAGGTGCAGGAGGAGGCCATTCGGCCCTTCGAGCCAGCACCGCCATTGAAAGTGATCATGGCTGATCATTCTCAATCAGTACCCCGTTCCTGCTTCTTTCCCATACCCCCTGACTCTCTATCCTTAAGAGCTCTATCTAGCTCTCTCTTGAATGTATTCAGAGAATTGGCCTCCACTGCCCTCTGAGGCAGAGAATTCCACAGATTCACAACTCTCTGAATAAAAAAGGTTTTTCCTCATCTCTGTTCTAAATGGCCTACCCCTTATTCTTAAACTGTGACCCCTGGTTCTGGACTCCCCCAACATTGGCAACATGTTTCCTGCCTCCAACGTGTCCAACCCCTTAATAATTTTATACGTTTCGATAAGATCCCCTCTCATCCTCCTAAATTCCAGTGTATACAAACCTAGTCGCTCCAGTCTTTCAACATATGACAGTCCCGCCATTCCGGGAATTAACCTAGTAAACCTGCGCTGCACGCCCTCAATAGCAAGAATATCCTTCCTCAAATTTGGAGACCAAAACTGCACAAAGTACTCCAGGTGCGGTCTCACTAGGGCCCTGTCCAACTGCAGAAGGACCTCTTTGCTCCTATACTCGACTCCTCTTGTTATGAAGGCCAACATTCCATTGGCTTTCTTCACCTTAAGCCTTTGGCACTGACTCCATCCATATGCTCATCACCCCTCGCACCTATCCACCTATTTACTTGCTGGCTTTGTCCTGCGTGCCTCTGCCTCTTTTCACTCTCTTTCATCAGTCTGAGGGATGTTCCTGATCTGAGGTGTCATCTGTCCATTCCACTTGCGGTCAGGCAGATTGTGCCTGAACTGCTGAATGCCTCCAGCACTTTGTGTTTAGACATAGCCATGTTCCCCGGTTAAAGTCATTGCGGTTGGCTCCTGTTACGGGGAAAGTGGAGTTTAATATTGTGGCCGAGTCTCGCTACGTTATTAATCCTCCCCTTCCAAGTACTGTCGTTTTTGCAGTTGGTTTAAAATCTCAGATTTGGATACATCTGCATTGCCTCAATTTTCAATAGTCAATAGTCGTTTATTTGTCACATACACATAAATGTGTAGTGAAATGAAACATTACCCGCAGTTGAACAATAAGACCAATGAGAATAATCAATAAAAATGCAATAACACATACAATCACAACTAACACCAAACAAAAAAAAACATCCATCACGGTGAGTCTCCTCCAGTCCCTCCTCACTGTGATGGAAGGCCAGAATGTCTTTTCTCTTCCCTGCCGTCTTGTCCCGAGGTCAGGCTGTTGGAGTTGCCACGTTGGGGCGGTCGGGGCTCCCGACATTGAAGCCCCCGCTGGACGGCGAAAGGTCCACGGCCTATTTCAGGCCGCGCCGGACGGTGAAAGGTCCGCGGCGGGCCGACCCAAGCCCCGAGATTCGGGGCGGGCGAACACGCTGCCTCTGCTTTTTTCTAGCCCCTTTTCCTCTGAAGGATTGACCAATTCCAGTTGGTTTCCACCCAGTGTCTCCAAAGACCGGGTCATGTGCTGCTAGAAATATCTGCTGGGGTTAGACAGTCTCTTCCCAATTTGCCAATGTCGGCACGTCCTGGAGCAAACTTCTTCCCCATCATTGTTGTGGTTTGTATCTGATTTAATTCAAAGGATGTTTTCATTTAAAGTAGTGTCTGTGTCATGGGTGTGTTTTCACCAGATATTCTGAACACCCTGGATGCTCCTGTTGGTGTACAGGCTTTGATGCCCATGGTATACACCAGCAGGTGGCACAGTCACAGAACACTGTGTGAAGTGTTTGGTTTAACTGGGGTGTTGCTGCGCCAGTTGATCAAGTCAATGTATTCTGCTAAACTGTAGAATTCACTGCTGTAGTCACACCAAATGTTACACCTCGTGTTGTGCCTCATGTATTTTGAAAGTATGTGTTAATGTTCCCTGGTTTTTTTGATGTGGAGGGGTCAGGGGAAACTTTTTTCAGTGTCTTACCTTGATTTCCAGATCGTATGTCCGGTCGCTCCGCGGCCTCGCATCATGGAGCTGGCGGCCTCGCTCGAGACTGACTTTGAGACTTCGACCAGGATCCGATCGCCCGGCGCGGTGAGCTCGGTCGCCCCGATGCGGAGGGCCCGACCGCCGGCTTTGGAAGCGAAGATCGGCCCGTCAACGGGAGGCTCGAGGCCCCCGACCGTGGGAGGACAAAGAAGGGAAGTGACGTTTCTCTTGTTACTTCCACCGCAGTGATGAATGCGGAGGAGTCACTGGGTGGATGTTCATGTGAAAACGTATTTTTTGTGTTCTATTGCTTTTTATTGGTATGACTAAGGCAAATGAAATTCCTCGTATGTTGCAAAACATACTTGGCTGAAAGCATGCTTATGATGGAAGGCAGCAACTCTACAGCTGCGCCACCATGCCACCCCATGCTTGATTCGTGAGTAAATAACTCGCGATGAAAGTAGATAAGTAAATAAGTGCTGGAGGAACATGGGGGGGTTTGACAACCTCTGAAGAAATGGACAGATGACTTATCGGGTCAGGGGCCTTCAGACTGGAATACGGGAGAAAGCTGGAAATGTGGTGGGGGTGGGGCACTGCCTGACAGGTAATGGGTGGATACAGGTGAGTGGGTGATGGGCAGATGGGTCGAGTAGGTGACAAAGGCTGAAGGTGAAAGTGATAAAACTTGTCTGACAAGGACAAGAGCTGTGAAATGTAAAGCCGGAGGGAGGTGGGGCGGGAAGGTAAAGGGGAAATATGGGCCAAGTAGATGGGCGATGAGCGTACTGACGAGGGAAAGCCCCTCTTCCCCTTCACTCCCCACCCTGGTGTGAACATTCTCCACCACCTGACTGCCACATTAACCTCACTAACCCAAGTCTTTTCCTTTCCGATGTACGCTCAGTGCTCTCCTTATTTGGCATTTTGTCCCTTTCACAATAGACAATAGGTGCAGGAGGAGGCCATTCGGCCCTTCGAGCCAGCACCGCCATTGAAAGTGATCATGGCTGATCATTCTCAATGAGTACCCCGTTCCTGCTTCCTTCCCATACCCCTGACTCTCTATCCTTAAGAGCTCTATCTAGCTCTCTCTTGAATGTATTCAGAGAATTGGCCACAGATTCACAACTCGCTGACTGAAAAAGGTTTTTCCTCATCTCTGTTCTAAATGGCCAACCCCTTATTCTTAAACTGTGGCCTTGGTTCTGGACTCCCCCAACATTGGCAACATGTTTCCTGCCTCCAACGTGTCCAACCCCTTAATAATTTCATACGTTTCGATAAGATCCCCTCTCATCCTTCTAAATTCCAGTGTATACAAACCTAGTCGCTCCAGTCTTTCAACATATGACAGTCCCGCCATTCCGGGAATTAACCTAGTAAACCTGCGCTGCACGCCCTCAATAGCAAGAATATCCTTCCTCAAATTTGGAGACCAAAACTGCACAAAGTACTCCAGGTGCGGTCTCACTTGGGCCCTGTCCAACTGCAGAAGGACCTCTTTGCTGCTATACTCGACTCTTGTTATGAAGGCCAACATTCCATTGGCTTTCTTCACCTTAAGCCTTTGGCACTGACTCCATCCATATGCTCATCACCCCTCGCACCTATCCACCTATTTACTTGCTGGCTTTGTCCTGCGTGCCTCTGCCTCTTTTCACTCTCTTTCATCAGTCTGAGGGATGTTCCTGATCTGAGGTGTCATCTGTCCATTCCACTTGCGGTCAGGCAGATTGTGCCTGAACTGCTGAATGCCTCCAGCACTTTGTGTTTAGACATAGCCATGTTCCCCGGTTAAAGTCATTGCGGTTGGCTCCTGTTACGGGGAAAGTGGAGTTTAATATTGTGGCCGAGTCTCGCTACGTTATTAATCCTCCCCTTCCAAGTACTGTCGTTTTTGCAGTTGGTTTAAAATCTCAGATTTGGATACATCTGCATTGCCTCAATTTTCAATAGTCAATAGTCGTTTATTTGTCACATACACATAAATGTGTAGTGAAATGAAACATTACCCGCAGTTGAACAATAAGACCAATGAGAATAATCAATAAAAATGCAATAACACATACAATCACAACTAACACCAAACAAAAAAAACCATCCATCACGGTGAGTCTCCTCCAGTCCCTCCTCACTGTGATGGAAGGCCAGAATGTCTTTTCTCTTCCCTGCCGTCTTGTCCCGAGGTCAGGCTGTTGGAGTTGCCACGTTGGGGCGGTCGGGGCTCCCGACATTGAAGCCCCCGCTGGACGGCGAAAGGTCCACGGCCTATTTCAGGCCGCGCCGGACGGTGAAAGGTCCGCGGCGGGCCGACCCAAGCCCCGAGATTCGGGGCGGGCGAACACGCTGCCTCTGCTTTTTTCTAGCCCCTTTTCCTCTGAAGGATTGACCAATTCCAGTTGGTTTCCACCCAGTGTCTCCAAAGACCGGGTCATGTGCTGCTAGAAATATCTGCTGGGGTTAGACAGTGTCTTCCCAATTTGCCAATGTCGGCACGTCCTGGAGCAAACTTCTTCCCCATCATTGTTGTTGTGGTTTGTAGCTGATTTAATTCAAAGGATGTTTTCATTTAAAGTAATGTCTGTGTCATGGGTGTGTTTTCACCAGATATTCTGAACACCCTGGATGCTCCTGTTGGTGTACAGGCTTTGATGCCCATGGTATACACCAGCAGGTGGCACAGTCACAGAACACTGTTTGTGTGAAGTGTTTGGTTTAACTGGGGTGTTGCTGCGCCAGTTGATCAAGTCAATGTATTCTGCTAAACTGTAGAATTCACTGCTGTAGTCACACCAAATGTTGCACCTCGTGTTGTGCCTCATGTATTTTGAAAGTATGTGTTAATGTTCCCTGGTTTTTTTGATGTGGAGGGGTCAGGGGAAACTTTTTTCAGTGTCTTACCTTGATTTCCAGATCGTATGTCCGGTCGCTCCGCGGCCTCGCATCATGGAGCTGGCGGCCTCGCTCGAGACTGACTTTGAGACTTCGACCAGGATCCGATCGCCCGGCGCGGTGAGCTCGGTCGCCCCGATGCGGAGGGCCCGACCGCCGGCTTTGGAAGCGAAGATCGGCCCGTCAACGGGAGGCTCGAGGCCCCCGACCGTGGGAGGACAAAGAAGGGAAGTGACGTTTCTCTTGTTACTTCCACCGCAGTGATGAATGCGGAGGAGTCACTGGGTGGATGTTCATGTGAAAACGTATTTTTTGTGTTCTATTGCTTTTTATTGGTATGACTAAGGCAAATGAAATTCCTCGTATGTTGCAAAACATACTTGGCTGAAAGCATGCTTATGATGGAAGGCAGCAACTCTACAGCTGCGCCACCATGCCACCCCATGCTTGATTCGTGAGTAAATAACTCGCGATGAAAGTAGATAAGTAAATAAGTGCTGGAGGAACATGGGGGGGTTTGACAACCTCTGAAGAAATGGACAGATGACTTATCGGGTCAGGGGCCTTCAGACTGGAATACGGGAGAAAGCTGGAAATGTGGTGGGGGTGGGGCACTGCCTGACAGGTAATGGGTGGATACAGGTGAGTGGGTGATGGGCAGATGGGTCGAGTAGGTGACAAAGGCTGAAGGTGAAAGTGATAAAACTTGTCTGACAAGGACAAGAGCTGTGAAATGTAAAGCCGGAGGGAGGTGGGGCGGGAAGGTAAAGGGGAAATATGGGCCAAGTAGATGGGCGATGAGCGTACTGACGAGGGAAAGCCCCTCTTCCCCTTCACTCCCCACCCTGGTGTGAACATTCTCCACCACCTGACTGCCACATTAACCTCACTAACCCAAGTCCTTTCCTTTCCGATGTACGCTCAGTGCTCTCCTTATTTGGCATTTTGTCCCTTTCACAATAGACAATAGGTGCAGGAGGAGGCCATTCGGCCCTTCGAGCCAGCACCGCCATTGAAAGTGATCATGGCTGATCATTCTCAATCAGCACCCCGTTCCTACTTCTTTCCCATACCCCCTGACTCTCTATCCTTAAGAGCTGTATCTAGCTCTCTCTTGAATGTATTCAGGGAATTGGCCTCCACTGCCCTCTGAGGCAGAGAATTCCGCAGATTCACAACTCTCTGACTAAAAAAGGTTTTTCCTCATCTCTGTTCTAAATGGCCTACCCCTTATTCTTAAACTGTGACCCCTGGTTCTGGACTCCCCCAACATTGGCAACATGTTTCCTGCCTCCAACGTGTCCAACCCCTTAATAATTTTATAGGTTTCGATAAGATCCCCTCTCATCCTCCTAAATTCCAGTGTATACAAACCTAGTCGCTCCAGTCTTTCAACATATGACAGTCCCACCATTCCGGGAATTAACCTAGTAAACCTGCGCTGCACGCCCTCAATAGCAAGAATATCCTTCCTCAAATTTGGAGACCAAAACTGCACAAAGTACTCCAGGTGCGGTCTCACTAGGGCCCTGTCCAACTGCAGAAGGACCTCTTTGCTCCTATACTCGACTCCTCTTGTTATGAAGGCCAACATTCCATTGGCTTTCTTCACCTTAAGCCTTTGGCACTGACTCCATCCATATGCTCATCACCCCTCGCACCTATCCACCTATTTACTTGCTGACTTTGTCCTGCGTGCCTCTGCCTCTTTTCACTCTCTTTCATCAGTCTGAGGGATGTTCCTGATCTGAGGTGTCATCTGTCCATTCCACTTGCGGTCAGGCAGATTGTGCCTGAACTGCTGAATGCCTCCAGCACTTTGTGTTTAGACATAGCCATGTTCCCCGGTTAAAGTCATTGCGGTTGGCTCCTGTTACGGGGAAAGTGGAGTTTAATATTGTGGCCGAGTCTCGCTACGTTATTAATCCTCCCCTTCCAAGTACTGTCGTTTTTGCAGTTGGTTTAAATCTCAGATTTGGATACATCTGCATTGCCACAATTTTCTAGCCCCTTTTCCTCTGAAGGATTGACCAATTCCAGTTGGTTTCCACCCAGTGTCTCCAAAGACCGGGTCATGTGCTGCTAGAAATATCTGCTGGGGTTAGACAGACTCTTCCCAATTTGCCAATGTCGGCACGTCCTGGAGCAAACTTCTTCCCCATCATTGTTGTGGTTTGTATCTGATTTAATTCAAAGGATGTTTTCATTTAAAGTAGTGTCTGTGTCATGGGTGTGCTTTCACCAGATATTCTGAACACCCTGGATGCTCCTGTTGGTGTACAGGCTTTGATGCCCATGGTATACACCAGCAGGTGGCACAGTCACAGAACACTGTTTGTGTGAAGTGTTTGGTTTAACTGGGGTGTTGCTGCGCCAGTTGATCAAGTCAATGTATTCTGCTAAACTGTAGAATTCACTGCTGTAGTCACACCAAATGTTGCACCTCGTGTTGTGCCTCATGTATTTTGAAAGTATGTGTTAATGTTCCCTCGTTTTTTTTTATGTGGAGGGGTCAGGGGAAACTTTTTTCAGTGTCTTACCTTGTTTTCCAGATCGTATGTCCGGTCGCTCCGCGGCCTCGCATCATGGAGCTGGCGGCCTCGCTCGAGACTGACTTTGAGACTTCGACCAGCCGCGACCCAGGATCCGATCGCCCGGCGCGGTGAGCTCGGTCGCCCCGATGCGGAGGGCCCGACCGCCGGCTTTGGAAGCGAAGATCGGCCCGTCAACGGGAGGCTCGAGGCCCCAGACCGTGGAGGACAAAGAAGGGAAGTGACGTTTCTCTTGTTACTTCCATTGCAGTGAGGAATGCGGAGCAGTCACTGGGTGGATGTTCATGTGAAAACGTATTTTTTGTGTTCTATTGCTTTTTATTGGTATGACTAAGGCAAATGAAATTCCTCGTATGTTGCAAAACATATTTGGCTGAAAGCATGCTTATGATGGAAGGCAGCAACTCTACAGCTGCGCCACCATGCCACCCCATGCTTGATTCGTGAGTAAATAACTCGCGATGAAAGTAGATAAGTAAATAAGTGCTGGAGGAACATGGGGGGGTTTGACAACCTCTGAAGAAATGGACAGATGACTTATCGGGTCAGGGGCCTTCAGACTGGAATACGGGAGAAAGCTGGAAATGAGGTGGGGGTGGGGCACTGCCTGACAGGTAATGGGTGGATACAGGCGAGTGGGTGATGGGCAGATGGGTGGAGTAGGTGACAAAGGCTGAAGGTAAAAGTGATAAAACTTGTCTGACAAGGACAAGAGCTGTGAAATGTAAAGCCGGAGGGAGGTGGGGCGGGAAGGTAAAGGGGAAATATGGGCCAAGTAGATGGGCGATGAGCGTACTGACGAGGGAAAGCCCATCTTCCCCTTCACTCCCCACCCTGGTGTGAACATTCTCCACCACCTGACTGCCACATTAACCTCACTAACCCAAGTCCTTTCCTTTCCGATGTACGCTCAGTGCTCTCCTTATTTGGCATTTTGTCCCTTTCACAATAGACAATAGGTGCAGGAGGAGGCCATTAGGCCCTTCGAGCCAGAACCGCCATTGAAAGTGATCATGGCTGATCATTCTCAATCAGCACCCCGTTCCTGCTTCTTTCCCATACCCCCTGACTCTCTATCCTTAAGAGCTCTATCTAGCTCTCTCTTGAATGTATTCAGAGAATTGGCCACAGATTCACAACTCGCTGACTGAAAAAGGTTTTTCCTCATCTCTGTTCTAAATGGCCAACCCCTTATTCTTAAACTGTGGCCCCTGGTTCTGGACTCCCCCAACATTGGCAACATGTTTCCTGCCTCCAACGTGTCCAACCCCTTAATAATTTCATACGTTTCGATAAGATCCCCTCTCATCCTTCTAAATTCCAGTGTATACAAACCTAGTCGCTCCAGTCTTTCAACATATGACAGTCCCGCCATTCCGGGAATTAACCTAGTAAACCTGCGCTGCACGCCCTCAATAGCAAGAATATCCTTCCTCAAATTTGGAGACCAAAACTGCACAAAGTACTCCAGGTGCGGTCTCACTTGGGCCCTGTCCAACTGCAGAAGGACCTCTTTGCTGCTATACTCGACTCCTCTTGTTATGAAGGCCAACATTCCATTGGCTTTCTTCACCTTAAGCCTTTGGCACTGACTCCATCCATATGCTCATCACCCCTCGCACCTATCCACCTATTTACTTGCTGGCTTTGTCCTGCGTGCCTCTGCCTCTTTTCACTCTCTTTCATCAGTCTGAGGGATGTTCCTGATCTGAGGTGTCATCTGTCCATTCCACTTGCGGTCAGGCAGATTGTGCCTGAACTGCTGAATGCCTCCAGCACTTTGTGTTTAGACATAGCCATGTTCCCCGGTTAAAGTCATTGCGGTTGGCTCCTGTTACGGGGAAAGTGGAGTTTAATATTGTGGCCGAGTCTCGCTACGTTATTAATCCTCCCCTTCCAAGTACTGTCGTTTTTGCAGTTGGTTTAAAATCTCAGATTTGGATACATCTGCATTGCCTCAATTTTCAATAGTCAATAGTCGTTTATTTGTCACATACACATAAATGTGTAGTGAAATGAAACATTACCCGCAGTTGAACAATAAGACCAATGAGAATAATCAATAAAAATGCAATAACACATACAATCACAACTAACACCAAACAAAAAAAAACATCCATCACGGTGAGTCTCCTCCAGTCCCTCCTCACTGTGATGGAAGGCCAGAATGTCTTTTCTCTTCCCTGCCGTCTTGTCCCGAGGTCAGGCTGTTGGAGTTGCCACGTTGGGGCGGTCGGGGCTCCCGACATTGAAGCCCCCGCTGGACGGCGAAAGGTCCACGGCCTATTTCAGGCCGCGCCGGACGGTGAAAGGTCCGCGGCGGGCCGACCCAAGCCCCGAGATTCGGGGCGGGCGAACACGCTGCCTCTGCTTTTTTCTAGCCCCTTTTCCTCTGAAGGATTGACCAATTCCAGTTGGTTTCCACCCAGTGTCTCCAAAGACCGGGTCATGTGCTGCTAGAAATATCTGCTGGGGTTAGACAGTCTCTTCCCAATTTGCCAATGTCGGCACGTCCTGGAGCAAACTTCTTCCCCATCATTGTTGTTGTGGTTTGTAGCTGATTTAATTCAAAGGATGTTTTCATTTAAAGTAATGTCTGTGTCATGGGTGTGTTTTCACCAGATATTCTGAACACCCTGGATGCTCCTGTTGGTGTACAGGCTTTGATGCCCATGGTATACACCAGCAGGTGGCACAGTCACAGAACACTGTTTGTGTGAAGTGTTTGGTTTAACTGGGGTGTTGCTGCGCCAGTTGATCAAGTCAATGTATTCTGCTAAACTGTAGAATTCACTGCTGTAGTCACACCAAATGTTGCACCTCGTGTTGTGCCTCATGTATTTTGAAAGTATGTGTTAATGTTCCCTGGTTTTTTTGATGTGGAGGGGTCAGGGGAAACTTTTTTCAGTGTCTTACCTTGATTTCCAGATCGTATGTCCGGTCGCTCCGCGGCCTCGCATCATGGAGCTGGCGGCGTCGCTCGAGACTGACTTTGAGACTTCGACCAGGATCCGATCGCCCGGCGCGGTGAGCTCGGTCGCCCCGATGCGGAGGGCCCGACCGCCGGCTTTGGAAGCGAAGATCGGCCCGTCAACGGGAGGCTCGAGGCCCCCGACCGTGGGAGGACAAAGAAGGGAAGTGACGTTTCTCTTGTTACTTCCACCGCAGTGATGAATGTGGAGGAGTCACTGGGTGGATGTTCATGTGAAAACGTATTTTTTGTGTTCTATTGCTTTTTATTGGTATGACTAAGGCAAATGAAATTCCTCGTATGTTGCAAAACATACTTGGCTGAAAGCATGCTTATGATGGAAGGCAGCAACTCTACAGCTGCGCCACCATGCCACCCCATGCTTGATTCGTGAGTAAATAACTCGCGATGAAAGTAGATAAGTAAATAAGTGCTGGAGGAACATGGGGGGGTTTGACAACCTCTGAAGAAATGGACAGATGACTTATCGGGTCAGGGGCCTTCAGACTGGAATACGGGAGAAAGCTGGAAATGTGGTGGGGGTGGGGCACTGCCTGACAGGTAATGGGTGGATACAGGTGAGTGGGTGATGGGCAGATGGGTCGAGTAGGTGACAAAGGCTGAAGGTGAAAGTGATAAAACTTGTCTGACAAGGACAAGAGCTGTGAAATGTAAAGCCGGAGGAGGTGGGGCGGGAAGGTAAAGGGGAAATATGGGCCAAGTAGATGGGCGATGAGCGTACTGACGAGGGAAAGCCCCTCTTCCCCTTCACTCCCCACCCTGGTGTGAACATTCTCCACCACCTGACTGCCACATTAACCTCACTAACCCAAGTCTTTTCCTTTCCGATGTACGCTCAGTGCTCTCCTTATTTGGCATTTTGTCCCTTTCACAATAGACAATAGGTGCAGGAGGAGGCCATTCGGCCCTTCGAGCCAGCACCGCCATTGAAAGTGATCATGGCTGATCATTCTCAATCAGTACCCCGTTCCTGCTTCCTTCCCATACCCCTGACTCTCTATCCTTAAGAGCTCTATCTAGCTCTCTCTTGAATGTATTCAGGGAATTGGCCTCCACTGCCCTCTGAGGCAGAGAATTCCGCAGATTCACAACTCTCTGACTAAAAAAGGTTTTTCCTCATCTCTGTTCTAAATGGCCTACCCCTTATTCTTAAACTGTGACCCCTGGTTCTGGACTCCCCCAACATTGGCAACATGTTTCCTGCCTCCAACGTGTCCAACCCCTTAATAATTTTATAGGTTTCGATAAGATCCCCTCTCATCCTCCTAAATTCCAGTGTATACAAACCTAGTCGCTCCAGTCTTTCAACATATGACAGTCCCACCATTCCGGGAATTAACCTAGTAAACCTGCGCTGCACGCCCTCAATAGCAAGAATATCCTTCCTCAAATTTGGAGACCAAAACTGCACAAAGTACTCCAGGTGCGGTCTCACTAGGGCCCTGTCCAACTGCAGAAGGACCTCTTTGCTCCTATACTCGACTCCTCTTGTTATGAAGGCCAACATTCCATTGGCTTTCTTCACCTTAAGCCTTTGGCACTGACTCCATCCATATGCTCATCACCCCTCGCACCTATCCACCTATTTACTTGCTGACTTTGTCCTGCGTGCCTCTGCCTCTTTTCACTCTCTTTCATCAGTCTGAGGGATGTTCCTGATCTGAGGTGTCATCTGTCCATTCCACTTGCGGTCAGGCAGATTGTGCCTGAACTGCTGAATGCCTCCAGCACTTTGTGTTTAGACATAGCCATGTTCCCCGGTTAAAGTCATTGCGGTTGGCTCCTGTTACGGGGAAAGTGGAGTTTAATATTGTGGCCGAGTCTCGCTACGTTATTAATCCTCCCCTTCCAAGTACTGTCGTTTTTGCAGTTGGTTTAAATCTCAGATTTGGATACATCTGCATTGCCACAATTTTCTAGCCCCTTTTCCTCTGAAGGATTGACCAATTCCAGTTGGTTTCCACCCAGTGTCTCCAAAGACCGGGTCATGTGCTGCTAGAAATATCTGCTGGGGTTAGACAGACTCTTCCCAATTTGCCAATGTCGGCACGTCCTGGAGCAAACTTCTTCCCCATCATTGTTGTGGTTTGTATCTGATTTAATTCAAAGGATGTTTTCATTTAAAGTAGTGTCTGTGTCATGGGTGTGCTTTCACCAGATATTCTGAACACCCTGGATGCTCCTGTTGGTGTACAGGCTTTGATGCCCATGGTATACACCAGCAGGTGGCACAGTCACAGAACACTGTTTGTGTGAAGTGTTTGGTTTAACTGGGGTGTTGCTGCGCCAGTTGATCAAGTCAATGTATTCTGCTAAACTGTAGAATTCACTGCTGTAGTCACACCAAATGTTGCACCTCGTGTTGTGCCTCATGTATTTTGAAAGTATGTGTTAATGTTCCCTCGTTTTTTTTTATGTGGAGGGGTCAGGGGAAACTTTTTTCAGTGTCTTACCTTGTTTTCCAGATCGTATGTCCGGTCGCTCCGCGGCCTCGCATCATGGAGCTGGCGGCCTCGCTCGAGACTGACTTTGAGACTTCGACCAGCCGCGACCCAGGATCCGATCGCCCGGCGCGGTGAGCTCGGTCGCCCCGATGCGGAGGGCCCGACCGCCGGCTTTGGAAGCGAAGATCGGCCCGTCAACGGGAGGCTCGAGGCCCCAGACCGTGGAGGACAAAGAAGGGAAGTGACGTTTCTCTTGTTACTTCCATTGCAGTGAGGAATGCGGAGCAGTCACTGGGTGGATGTTCATGTGAAAACGTATTTTTTGTGTTCTATTGCTTTTTATTGGTATGACTAAGGCAAATGAAATTCCTCGTATGTTGCAAAACATATTTGGCTGAAAGCATGCTTATGATGGAAGGCAGCAACTCTACAGCTGCGCCACCATGCCACCCCATGCTTGATTCGTGAGTAAATAACTCGCGATGAAAGTAGATAAGTAAATAAGTGCTGGAGGAACATGGGGGGGTTTGACAACCTCTGAAGAAATGGACAGATGACTTATCGGGTCAGGGGCCTTCAGACTGGAATACGGGAGAAAGCTGGAAATGAGGTGGGGGTGGGGCACTGCCTGACAGGTAATGGGTGGATACAGGCGAGTGGGTGATGGGCAGATGGGTGGAGTAGGTGACAAAGGCTGAAGGTAAAAGTGATAAAACTTGTCTGACAAGGACAAGAGCTGTGAAATGTAAAGCCGGAGGGAGGTGGGGCGGGAAGGTAAAGGGGAAATATGGGCCAAGTAGATGGGCGATGAGCGTACTGACGAGGGAAAGCCCATCTTCCCCTTCACTCCCCACCCTGGTGTGAACATTCTCCACCACCTGACTGCCACATTAACCTCACTAACCCAAGTCCTTTCCTTTCCGATGTACGCTCAGTGCTCTCCTTATTTGGCATTTTGTCCCTTTCACAATAGACAATAGGTGCAGGAGGAGGCCATTAGGCCCTTCGAGCCAGAACCGCCATTGAAAGTGATCATGGCTGATCATTCTCAATCAGCACCCCGTTCCTGCTTCTTTCCCATACCCCCTGACTCTCTATCCTTAAGAGCTCTATCTAGCTCTCTCTTGAATGTATTCAGAGAATTGGCCACAGATTCACAACTCGCTGACTGAAAAAGGTTTTTCCTCATCTCTGTTCTAAATGGCCAACCCCTTATTCTTAAACTGTGGCCCCTGGTTCTGGACTCCCCCAACATTGGCAACATGTTTCCTGCCTCCAACGTGTCCAACCCCTTAATAATTTCATACGTTTCGATAAGATCCCCTCTCATCCTTCTAAATTCCAGTGTATACAAACCTAGTCGCTCCAGTCTTTCAACATATGACAGTCCCGCCATTCCGGGAATTAACCTAGTAAACCTGCGCTGCACGCCCTCAATAGCAAGAATATCCTTCCTCAAATTTGGAGACCAAAACTGCACAAAGTACTCCAGGTGCGGTCTCACTTGGGCCCTGTCCAACTGCAGAAGGACCTCTTTGCTGCTATACTCGACTCCTCTTGTTATGAAGGCCAACATTCCATTGGCTTTCTTCACCTTAAGCCTTTGGCACTGACTCCATCCATATGCTCATCACCCCTCGCACCTATCCACCTATTTACTTGCTGGCTTTGTCCTGCGTGCCTCTGCCTCTTTTCACTCTCTTTCATCAGTCTGAGGGATGTTCCTGATCTGAGGTGTCATCTGTCCATTCCACTTGCGGTCAGGCAGATTGTGCCTGAACTGCTGAATGCCTCCAGCACTTTGTGTTTAGACATAGCCATGTTCCCCGGTTAAAGTCATTGCGGTTGGCTCCTGTTACGGGGAAAGTGGAGTTTAATATTGTGGCCGAGTCTCGCTACGTTATTAATCCTCCCCTTCCAAGTACTGTCGTTTTTGCAGTTGGTTTAAAATCTCAGATTTGGATACATCTGCATTGCCTCAATTTTCAATAGTCAATAGTCGTTTATTTGTCACATACACATAAATGTGTAGTGAAATGAAACATTACCCGCAGTTGAACAATAAGACCAATGAGAATAATCAATAAAAATGCAATAACACATACAATCACAACTAACACCAAACAAAAAAAACCATCCATCACGGTGAGTCTCCTCCAGTCCCTCCTCACTGTGATGGAAGGCCAGAATGTCTTTTCTCTTCCCTGCCGTCTTGTCCCGAGGTCAGGCTGTTGGAGTTGCCACGTTGGGGCGGTCGGGGCTCCCGACATTGAAGCCCCCGCTGGACGGCGAAAGGTCCACGGCCTATTTCAGGCCGCGCCGGACGGTGAAAGGTCCGCGGCGGGCCGACCCAAGCCCCGAGATTCGGGGCGGGCGAACACGCTGCCTCTGCTTTTTTCTAGCCCCTTTTCCTCTGAAGGATTGACCAATTCCAGTTGGTTTCCACCCAGTGTCTCCAAAGACCGGGTCATGTGCTGCTAGAAATATCTGCTGGGGTTAGACAGTCTCTTCCCAATTTGCCAATGTCGGCACGTCCTGGAGCAAACTTCTTCCCCATCATTGTTGTTGTGGTTTGTAGCTGATTTAATTCAAAGGATGTTTTCATTTAAAGTAATGTCTGTGTCATGGGTGTGTTTTCACCAGATATTCTGAACACCCTGGATGCTCCTGTTGGTGTACAGGCTTTGATGCCCATGGTATACACCAGCAGGTGGCACAGTCACAGAACACTGTTTGTGTGAAGTGTTTGGTTTAACTGGGGTGTTGCTGCGCCAGTTGATCAAGTCAATGTATTCTGCTAAACTGTAGAATTCACTGCTGTAGTCACACCAAATGTTGCACCTCGTGTTGTGCCTCATGTATTTTGAAAGTATGTGTTAATGTTCCCTGGTTTTTTTGATGTGGAGGGGTCAGGGGAAACTTTTTTCAGTGTCTTACCTTGATTTCCAGATCGTATGTCCGGTCGCTCCGCGGCCTCGCATCATGGAGCTGGCGGCCTCGCTCGAGACTGACTTTGAGACTTCGACCAGGATCCGATCGCCCGGCGCGGTGAGCTCGGTCGCCCCGATGCGGAGGGCCCGACCGCCGGCTTTGGAAGCGAAGATCGGCCCGTCAACGGGAGGCTCGAGGCCCCCGACCGTGGGAGGACAAAGAAGGGAAGTGACGTTTCTCTTGTTACTTCCACCGCAGTGATGAATGCGGAGGAGTCACTGGGTGGATGTTCATGTGAAAACGTATTTTTTGTGTTCTATTGCTTTTTATTGGTATGACTAAGGCAAATGAAATTCCTCGTATGTTGCAAAACATACTTGGCTGAAAGCATGCTTATGATGGAAGGCAGCAACTCTACAGCTGCGCCACCATGCCACCCCATGCTTGATTCGTGAGTAAATAACTCGCGATGAAAGTAGATAAGTAAATAAGTGCTGGAGGAACATGGGGGGGTTTGACAACCTCTGAAGAAATGGACAGATGACTTATCGGGTCAGGGGCCTTCAGACTGGAATACGGGAGAAAGCTGGAAATGTGGTGGGGGTGGGGCACTGCCTGACAGGTAATGGGTGGATACAGGTGAGTGGGTGATGGGCAGATGGGTCGAGTAGGTGACAAAGGCTGAAGGTGAAAGTGATAAAACTTGTCTGACAAGGACAAGAGCTGTGAAATGTAAAGCCGGAGGGAGGTGGGGCGGGAAGGTAAAGGGGAAATATGGGCCAAGTAGATGGGCGATGAGCGTACTGACGAGGGAAAGCCCCTCTTCCCCTTCACTCCCCACCCTGGTGTGAACATTCTCCACCACCTGACTGCCACATTAACCTCACTAACCCAAGTCTTTTCCTTTCCGATGTACGCTCAGTGCTCTCCTTATTTGGCATTTTGTCCCTTTCACAATAGACAATAGGTGCAGGAGGAGGCCATTCGGCCCTTCGAGCCAGCACCGCCATTGAAAGTGATCATGGCTGATCATTCTCAATCAGCACCCCGTTCCTGCTTCTTTCCCATACCCCTGACTCTCTATCCTTAAGAGCTCTATCTAGCTCTCTCTTGAATGTATTCAGAGAATTGGCCACAGATTCACAACTCGCTGACTGAAAAAGGTTTTTCCTCATCTCTGTTCTAAATGGCCAACCCCTTATTCTTAAACTGTGGCCCCTGGTTCTGGACTCCCCCAACATTGGCAACATGTTTCCTGCCTCCAACGTGTCCAACCCCTTAATAATTTTATACGTTTCGATAAGATCCCCTCTCATCCTCCTAAATTCCAGTGTATACAAACCTAGTCGCTCCAGTCTTTCAACATATGACAGTCCCGCCATTCCGGGAATTAACCTAGTAAACCTGCGCTGCACGCCCTCAATAGCAAGAATATCCTTCCTCAAATTTGGAGACCAAAACTGCACAAAGTACTCCAGGTGCGGTCTCACTAGGGCCCTGTCCAACTGCAGAAGGACCTCTTTGCTCCTATACTCGACTCCTCTTGTTATGAAGGCCAACATTCCATTGGCTTTCTTCACCTTAAGCCTTTGGCACTGACTCCATCCATATGCTCATCACCCCTCGCACCTATCCACCTATTTACTTGCTGGCTTTGTCCTGCGTGCCTCTGCCTCTTTTCACTCTCTTTCATCAGTCTGAGGGATGTTCCTGATGTGAGGTGTCATCTGTCCATTCCACTTGCGGTCAGGCAGATTGTGCCTGAACTGCTGAATGCCTCCAGCACTTTGTGTTTAGACATAGCCATGTTCCCCGGTTAAAGTCATTGCGGTTGGCTCCTGTTACGGGGAAAGTGGAGTTTAATATTGTGGCCGAGTGTCGCTACGTTATTAATCCTCCCCTTCCAAGTACTGTCGTTTTTGCAGTTGGTTTAAAATCTCAGATTTGGATACATCTGCATTGCCTCAATTTTCAATAGTCAATAGTCGTTTATTTGTCACATACACATAAATGTGTAGTGAAATGAAACATTACCCGCAGTTGAACAATAAGACCAATGAGAATAATCAATAAAAATGCAATAACACATACAATCACAACTAACACCAAACAAAAAAAACCATCCATCACGGTGAGTCTCCTCCAGTCCCTCCTCACTGTGATGGAAGGCCAGAATGTCTTTTCTCTTCCCTGCCGTCTTGTCCCGAGGTCAGGCTGTTGGAGTTGCCACGTTGGGGCGGTCGGGGCTCCCGACATTGAAGCCCCCGCTGGACGGCGAAAGGTCCACGGCCTATTTCAGGCCGCGCCGGACGGTGAAAGGTCCGCGGCGGGCCGACCCAAGCCCCGAGATTCGGGGCGGGCGAACACGCTGCCTCTGCTTTTTTCTAGCCCCTTTTCCTCTGAAGGATTGACCAATTCCAGTTGGTTTCCACCCAGTGTCTCCAAAGACCGGGTCATGTGCTGCTAGAAATATCTGCTGGGGTTAGACAGTGTCTTCCCAATTTGCCAATGTCGGCACGTCCTGGAGCAAACTTCTTCCCCATCATTGTTGTTGTGGTTTGTAGCTGATTTAATTCAAAGGATGTTTTCATTTAAAGTAATGTCTGTGTCATGGGTGTGTTTTCACCAGATATTCTGAACACCCTGGATGCTCCTGTTGGTGTACAGGCTTTGATGCCCATGGTATACACCAGCAGGTGGCACAGTCACAGAACACTGTTTGTGTGAAGTGTTTGGTTTAACTGGGGTGTTGCTGCGCCAGTTGATCAAGTCAATGTATTCTGCTAAACTGTAGAATTCACTGCTGTAGTCACACCAAATGTTGCACCTCGTGTTGTGCCTCATGTATTTTGAAAGTATGTGTTAATGTTCCCTGGTTTTTTTGATGTGGAGGGGTCAGGGGAAACTTTTTTCAGTGTCTTACCTTGATTTCCAGATCGTATGTCCGGTCGCTCCGCGGCCTCGCATCATGGAGCTGGCGGCCTCGCTCGAGACTGACTTTGAGACTTCGACCAGGATCCGATCGCCCGGCGCGGTGAGCTCGGTCGCCCCGATGCGGAGGGCCCGACCGCCGGCTTTGGAAGCGAAGATCGGCCCGTCAACGGGAGGCTCGAGGCCCCCGACCGTGGGAGGACAAAGAAGGGAAGTGACGTTTCTCTTGTTACTTCCACCGCAGTGATGAATGCGGAGGAGTCACTGGGTGGATGTTCATGTGAAAACGTATTTTTTGTGTTCTATTGCTTTTTATTGGTATGACTAAGGCAAATGAAATTCCTCGTATGTTGCAAAACATACTTGGCTGAAAGCATGCTTATGATGGAAGGCAGCAACTCTACAGCTGCGCCACCATGCCACCCCATGCTTGATTCGTGAGTAAATAACTCGCGATGAAAGTAGATAAGTAAATAAGTGCTGGAGGAACATGGGGGGGTTTGACAACCTCTGAAGAAATGGACAGATGACTTATCGGGTCAGGGGCCTTCAGACTGGAATACGGGAGAAAGCTGGAAATGTGGTGGGGGTGGGGCACTGCCTGACAGGTAATGGGTGGATACAGGTGAGTGGGTGATGGGCAGATGGGTCGAGTAGGTGACAAAGGCTGAAGGTGAAAGTGATAAAACTTGTCTGACAAGGACAAGAGCTGTGAAATGTAAAGCCGGAGGGAGGTGGGGCGGGAAGGTAAAGGGGAAATATGGGCCAAGTAGATGGGCGATGAGCGTACTGACGAGGGAAAGCCCCTCTTCCCCTTCACTCCCCACCCTGGTGTGAACATTCTCCACCACCTGACTGCCACATTAACCTCACTAACCCAAGTCTTTTCCTTTCCGATGTACGCTCAGTGCTCTCCTTATTTGGCATTTTGTCCCTTTCACAATAGACAATAGGTGCAGGAGGAGGCCATTCGGCCCTTCGAGCCAGCACCGCCATTGAAAGTGATCATGGCTGATCATTCTCAATCAGCACCCCGTTCCTGCTTCTTTCCCATACCCCTGACTCTCTATCCTTAAGAGCTCTATCTAGCTCTCTCTTGAATGTATTCAGAGAATTGGCCACAGATTCACAACTCGCTGACTGAAAAAGGTTTTTCCTCATCTCTGTTCTAAATGGCCAACCCCTTATTCTTAAACTGTGGCCCCTGGTTCTGGACTCCCCCAACATTGGCAACATGTTTCCTGCCTCCAACGTGTCCAACCCCTTAATAATTTCATACGTTTCGATAAGATCCCCTCTCATCCTTCTAAATTCCAGTGTATACAAACCTAGTCGCTCCAGTCTTTCAACATATGACAGTCCCGCCATTCCGGGAATTAACCTAGTAAACCTGCGCTGCACGCCCTCAATAGCAAGAATATCCTTCCTCAAATTTGGAGACCAAAACTGCACAAAGTACTCCAGGTGCGGTCTCACTTGGGCCCTGTCCAACTGCAGAAGGACCTCTTTGCTGCTATACTCGACTCCTCTTGTTATGAAGGCCAACATTCCATTGGCTTTCTTCACCTTAAGCCTTTGGCACTGACTCCATCCATATGCTCATCACCCCTCGCACCTATCCACCTATTTACTTGCTGGCTTTGTCCTGCGTGCCTCTGCCTCTTTTCACTCTCTTTCATCAGTCTGAGGGATGTTCCTGATCTGAGGTGTCATCTGTCCATTCCACTTGCGGTCAGGCAGATTGTGCCTGAACTGCTGAATGCCTCCAGCACTTTGTGTTTAGACATAGCCATGTTCCCCGGTTAAAGTCATTGCGGTTGGCTCCTGTTACGGGGAAAGTGGAGTTTAATATTGTGGCCGAGTGTCGCTACGTTATTAATCCTCCCCTTCCAAGTACTGTCGTTTTTGCAGTTGGTTTAAAATCTCAGATTTGGATACATCTGCATTGCCTCAATTTTCAATAGTCAATAGTCGTTTATTTGTCACATACACATAAATGTGTAGTGAAATGAAACATTACCCGCAGTTGAACAATAAGACCAATGAGAATAATCAATAAAAATGCAATAACACATACAATCACAACTAACACCAAACAAAAAAAACCATCCATCACGGTGAGTCTCCTCCAGTCCCTCCTCACTGTGATGGAAGGCCAGAATGTCTTTTCTCTTCCCTGCCGTCTTGTCCCGAGGTCAGGCTGTTGGAGTTGCCACGTTGGGGCGGTCGGGGCTCCCGACATTGAAGCCCCCGCTGGACGGCGAAAGGTCCACGGCCTATTTCAGGCCGCGCCGGACGGTGAAAGGTCCGCGGCGGGCCGACCCAAGCCCCGAGATTCGGGGCGGGCGAACACGCTGCCTCTGCTTTTTTCTAGCCCCTTTTCCTCTGAAGGATTGACCAATTCCAGTTGGTTTCCACCCAGTGTCTCCAAAGACCGGGTCATGTGCTGCTAGAAATATCTGCTGGGGTTAGACAGTCTCTTCCCAATTTGCCAATGTCGGCACGTCCTGGAGCAAACTTCTTCCCCATCATTGTTGTTGTGGTTTGTAGCTGATTTAATTCAAAGGATGTTTTCATTTAAAGTAATGTCTGTGTCATGGGTGTGTTTTCACCAGATATTCTGAACACCCTGGATGCTCCTGTTGGTGTACAGGCTTTGATGCCCATGGTATACACCAGCAGGTGGCACAGTCACAGAACACTGTTTGTGTGAAGTGTTTGGTTTAACTGGGGTGTTGCTGCGCCAGTTGATCAAGTCAATGTATTCTGCTAAACTGTAGAATTCACTGCTGTAGTCACACCAAATGTTGCACCTCGTGTTGTGCCTCATGTATTTTGAAAGTATGTGTTAATGTTCCCTGGTTTTTTTGATGTGGAGGGGTCAGGGGAAACTTTTTTCAGTGTCTTACCTTGATTTCCAGATCGTATGTCCGGTCGCTCCGCGGCCTCGCATCATGGAGCTGGCGGCGTCGCTCGAGACTGACTTTGAGACTTCGACCAGGATCCGATCGCCCGGCGCGGTGAGCTCGGTCGCCCCGATGCGGAGGGCCCGACCGCCGGCTTTGGAAGCGAAGATCGGCCCGTCAACGGGAGGCTCGAGGCCCCCGACCGTGGGAGGACAAAGAAGGGAAGTGACGTTTCTCTTGTTACTTCCACCGCAGTGATGAATGCGGAGGAGTCACTGGGTGGATGTTCATGTGAAAACGTATTTTTTGTGTTCTATTGCTTTTTATTGGTATGACTAAGGCAAATGAAATTCCTCGTATGTTGCAAAACATACTTGGCTGAAAGCATGCTTATGATGGAAGGCAGCAACTCTACAGCTGCGCCACCATGCCACCCCATGCTTGATTCGTGAGTAAATAACTCGCGATGAAAGTAGATAAGTAAATAAGTGCTGGAGGAACATGGGGGGGTTTGACAACCTCTGAAGAAATGGACAGATGACTTATCGGGTCAGGGGCCTTCAGACTGGAATACGGGAGAAAGCTGGAAATGTGGTGGGGGTGGGGCACTGCCTGACAGGTAATGGGTGGATACAGGTGAGTGGGTGATGGGCAGATGGGTCGAGTAGGTGACAAAGGCTGAAGGTGAAAGTGATAAAACTTGTCTGACAAGGACAAGAGCTGTGAAATGTAAAGCCGGAGGAGGTGGGGCGGGAAGGTAAAGGGGAAATATGGGCCAAGTAGATGGGCGATGAGCGTACTGACGAGGGAAAGCCCCTCTTCCCCTTCACTCCCCACCCTGGTGTGAACATTCTCCACCACCTGACTGCCACATTAACCTCACTAACCCAAGTCTTTTCCTTTCCGATGTACGCTCAGTGCTCTCCTTATTTGGCATTTTGTCCCTTTCACAATAGACAATAGGTGCAGGAGGAGGCCATTCGGCCCTTCGAGCCAGCACCGCCATTGAAAGTGATCATGGCTGATCATTCTCAATCAGTACCCCGTTCCTGCTTCCTTCCCATACCCCTGACTCTCTATCCTTAAGAGCTCTATCTAGCTCTCTCTTGAATGTATTCAGGGAATTGGCCTCCACTGCCCTCTGAGGCAGAGAATTCCGCAGATTCACAACTCTCTGACTAAAAAAGGTTTTTCCTCATCTCTGTTCTAAATGGCCTACCCCTTATTCTTAAACTGTGACCCCTGGTTCTGGACTCCCCCAACATTGGCAACATGTTTCCTGCCTCCAACGTGTCCAACCCCTTAATAATTTTATAGGTTTCGATAAGATCCCCTCTCATCCTCCTAAATTCCAGTGTATACAAACCTAGTCGCTCCAGTCTTTCAACATATGACAGTCCCACCATTCCGGGAATTAACCTAGTAAACCTGCGCTGCACGCCCTCAATAGCAAGAATATCCTTCCTCAAATTTGGAGACCAAAACTGCACAAAGTACTCCAGGTGCGGTCTCACTAGGGCCCTGTCCAACTGCAGAAGGACCTCTTTGCTCCTATACTCGACTCCTCTTGTTATGAAGGCCAACATTCCATTGGCTTTCTTCACCTTAAGCCTTTGGCACTGACTCCATCCATATGCTCATCACCCCTCGCACCTATCCACCTATTTACTTGCTGACTTTGTCCTGCGTGCCTCTGCCTCTTTTCACTCTCTTTCATCAGTCTGAGGGATGTTCCTGATCTGAGGTGTCATCTGTCCATTCCACTTGCGGTCAGGCAGATTGTGCCTGAACTGCTGAATGCCTCCAGCACTTTGTGTTTAGACATAGCCATGTTCCCCGGTTAAAGTCATTGCGGTTGGCTCCTGTTACGGGGAAAGTGGAGTTTAATATTGTGGCCGAGTCTCGCTACGTTATTAATCCTCCCCTTCCAAGTACTGTCGTTTTTGCAGTTGGTTTAAATCTCAGATTTGGATACATCTGCATTGCCACAATTTTCTAGCCCCTTTTCCTCTGAAGGATTGACCAATTCCAGTTGGTTTCCACCCAGTGTCTCCAAAGACCGGGTCATGTGCTGCTAGAAATATCTGCTGGGGTTAGACAGACTCTTCCCAATTTGCCAATGTCGGCACGTCCTGGAGCAAACTTCTTCCCCATCATTGTTGTGGTTTGTATCTGATTTAATTCAAAGGATGTTTTCATTTAAAGTAGTGTCTGTGTCATGGGTGTGCTTTCACCAGATATTCTGAACACCCTGGATGCTCCTGTTGGTGTACAGGCTTTGATGCCCATGGTATACACCAGCAGGTGGCACAGTCACAGAACACTGTTTGTGTGAAGTGTTTGGTTTAACTGGGGTGTTGCTGCGCCAGTTGATCAAGTCAATGTATTCTGCTAAACTGTAGAATTCACTGCTGTAGTCACACCAAATGTTGCACCTCGTGTTGTGCCTCATGTATTTTGAAAGTATGTGTTAATGTTCCCTCGTTTTTTTTTATGTGGAGGGGTCAGGGGAAACTTTTTTCAGTGTCTTACCTTGTTTTCCAGATCGTATGTCCGGTCGCTCCGCGGCCTCGCATCATGGAGCTGGCGGCCTCGCTCGAGACTGACTTTGAGACTTCGACCAGCCGCGACCCAGGATCCGATCGCCCGGCGCGGTGAGCTCGGTCGCCCCGATGCGGAGGGCCCGACCGCCGGCTTTGGAAGCGAAGATCGGCCCGTCAACGGGAGGCTCGAGGCCCCAGACCGTGGAGGACAAAGAAGGGAAGTGACGTTTCTCTTGTTACTTCCATTGCAGTGAGGAATGCGGAGCAGTCACTGGGTGGATGTTCATGTGAAAACGTATTTTTTGTGTTCTATTGCTTTTTATTGGTATGACTAAGGCAAATGAAATTCCTCGTATGTTGCAAAACATATTTGGCTGAAAGCATGCTTATGATGGAAGGCAGCAACTCTACAGCTGCGCCACCATGCCACCCCATGCTTGATTCGTGAGTAAATAACTCGCGATGAAAGTAGATAAGTAAATAAGTGCTGGAGGAACATGGGGGGGTTTGACAACCTCTGAAGAAATGGACAGATGACTTATCGGGTCAGGGGCCTTCAGACTGGAATACGGGAGAAAGCTGGAAATGAGGTGGGGGTGGGGCACTGCCTGACAGGTAATGGGTGGATACAGGCGAGTGGGTGATGGGCAGATGGGTGGAGTAGGTGACAAAGGCTGAAGGTAAAAGTGATAAAACTTGTCTGACAAGGACAAGAGCTGTGAAATGTAAAGCCGGAGGGAGGTGGGGCGGGAAGGTAAAGGGGAAATATGGGCCAAGTAGATGGGCGATGAGCGTACTGACGAGGGAAAGCCCATCTTCCCCTTCACTCCCCACCCTGGTGTGAACATTCTCCACCACCTGACTGCCACATTAACCTCACTAACCCAAGTCCTTTCCTTTCCGATGTACGCTCAGTGCTCTCCTTATTTGGCATTTTGTCCCTTTCACAATAGACAATAGGTGCAGGAGGAGGCCATTAGGCCCTTCGAGCCAGAACCGCCATTGAAAGTGATCATGGCTGATCATTCTCAATCAGCACCCCGTTCCTGCTTCTTTCCCATACCCCCTGACTCTCTATCCTTAAGAGCTCTATCTAGCTCTCTCTTGAATGTATTCAGAGAATTGGCCACAGATTCACAACTCGCTGACTGAAAAAGGTTTTTCCTCATCTCTGTTCTAAATGGCCAACCCCTTATTCTTAAACTGTGGCCCCTGGTTCTGGACTCCCCCAACATTGGCAACATGTTTCCTGCCTGCAACGTGTCCAACCCCTTAATAATTTCATACGTTTCGATAAGATCCCCTCTCATCCTTCTAAATTCCAGTGTATACAAACCTAGTCGCTCCAGTCTTTCAACATATGACAGTCCCGCCATTCCGGGAATTAACCTAGTAAACCTGCGCTGCACGCCCTCAATAGCAAGAATATCCTTCCTCAAATTTGGAGACCAAAACTGCACAAAGTACTCCAGGTGCGGTCTCACTTGGGCCCTGTCCAACTGCAGAAGGACCTCTTTGCTGCTATACTCGACTCCTCTTGTTATGAAGGCCAACATTCCATTGGCTTTCTTCACCTTAAGCCTTTGGCACTGACTCCATCCATATGCTCATCACCCCTCGCACCTATCCACCTATTTACTTGCTGGCTTTGTCCTGCGTGCCTCTGCCTCTTTTCACTCTCTTTCATCAGTCTGAGGGATGTTCCTGATCTGAGGTGTCATCTGTCCATTCCACTTGCGGTCAGGCAGATTGTGCCTGAACTGCTGAATGCCTCCAGCACTTTGTGTTTAGACATAGCCATGTTCCCCGGTTAAAGTCATTGCGGTTGGCTCCTGTTACGGGGAAAGTGGAGTTTAATATTGTGGCCGAGTCTCGCTACGTTATTAATCCTCCCCTTCCAAGTACTGTCGTTTTTGCAGTTGGTTTAAAATCTCAGATTTGGATACATCTGCATTGCCTCAATTTTCAATAGTCAATAGTCGTTTATTTGTCACATACACATAAATGTGTAGTGAAATGAAACATTACCCGCAGTTGAACAATAAGACCAATGAGAATAATCAATAAAAATGCAATAACACATACAATCACAACTAACACCAAACAAAAAAAACCATCCATCACGGTGAGTCTCCTCCAGTCCCTCCTCACTGTGATGGAAGGCCAGAATGTCTTTTCTCTTCCCTGCCGTCTTGTCCCGAGGTCAGGCTGTTGGAGTTGCCACGTTGGGGCGGTCGGGGCTCCCGACATTGAAGCCCCCGCTGGACGGCGAAAGGTCCACGGCCTATTTCAGGCCGCGCCGGACGGTGAAAGGTCCGCGGCGGGCCGACCCAAGCCCCGAGATTCGGGGCGGGCGAACACGCTGCCTCTGCTTTTTTCTAGCCCCTTTTCCTCTGAAGGATTGACCAATTCCAGTTGGTTTCCACCCAGTGTCTCCAAAGACCGGGTCATGTGCTGCTAGAAATATCTGCTGGGGTTAGACAGTCTCTTCCCAATTTGCCAATGTCGGCACGTCCTGGAGCAAACTTCTTCCCCATCATTGTTGTTGTGGTTTGTAGCTGATTTAATTCAAAGGATGTTTTCATTTAAAGTAATGTCTGTGTCATGGGTGTGTTTTCACCAGATATTCTGAACACCCTGGATGCTCCTGTTGGTGTACAGGCTTTGATGCCCATGGTATACACCAGCAGGTGGCACAGTCACAGAACACTGTTTGTGTGAAGTGTTTGGTTTAACTGGGGTGTTGCTGCGCCAGTTGATCAAGTCAATGTATTCTGCTAAACTGTAGAATTCACTGCTGTAGTCACACCAAATGTTGCACCTCGTGTTGTGCCTCATGTATTTTGAAAGTATGTGTTAATGTTCCCTGGTTTTTTTGATGTGGAGGGGTCAGGGGAAACTTTTTTCAGTGTCTTACCTTGATTTCCAGATCGTATGTCCGGTCGCTCCGCGGCCTCGCATCATGGAGCTGGCGGCCTCGCTCGAGACTGACTTTGAGACTTCGACCAGGATCCGATCGCCCGGCGCGGTGAGCTCGGTCGCCCCGATGCGGAGGGCCCGACCGCCGGCTTTGGAAGCGAAGATCGGCCCGTCAACGGGAGGCTCGAGGCCCCAGACCATGGAGGACAAAGAAGGGAAGTGACGTTTCTCTTGTTACTTCCATTGCAGTGAGGAATGCGGAGCAGTCACTGGGTGGATGTTCATGTGAAAACGTATTTTTTGTGTTCTATTGCTTTTTATTGGTATGACTAAGGCAAATGAAATTCCTCGTATGTTGCAAAACATATTTGGCTGAAAGCATGCTTATGATGGAAGGTAGCAACTCTACAGCTGCGCCACCATGCCACCCCATGCTTGATTCGTGAGTAAATAACTCGCGATGAAAGTAGATAAGTAAATAAGTGCTGGAGAACATGGGGGGGTTTGACAACCTCTGAAGAAATGGACAGATGACTTATCGGGTCAGGGGCCTTCAGACTGGAATACGGGAGAAAGCTGGAAATGAGGTGGGGGTGGGGCACTGCCTGACAGGTAATGGGTGGATACAGGTGAGTGGGTGATGGGCAGATGGGTGGAGTAGGTGACAAAGGCTGAAGGTAAAAGTGATAAAACTTGTCTGACAAGGACAAGAGCTGTGAAATGTAAAGCCGGAGGGAGCTGGGGCGGGAAGGTAAAGGGGAAATATGGGCCAAGTAGATGGGCGATGAGCGTACTGACGAGGGAAAGCCCATCTTCCCCTTCACTCCCCACCCTGGTGTGAACATTCTCCACCACCTGACTGCCACATTAACCTCACTAACCCAAGTCCTTTCCTTTCCGATGTACGCTCAGTGCTCTCCTTATTTGGCATTTTGTCCCTTTCACAATAGACAATAGGTGCAGGAGGAGGCCATTCGGCCCTTCGAGCCAGCACCGCCATTGAAAGTGATCATGGCTGATCATTCTCAATCAGCACCCCGTTCCTGCTTCTTTCCCATACCCCTGACTCTCTATCCTTAAGAGCTCTATCTAGCTCTCTCTTGAATGTATTCAGAGAATTGGCCTCCACTGCCCTCTGAGGCAGAGAATTCCACAGATTCACAACTCTCTGAATAAAAAAGGTTTTTCCTCATCTCTGTTCTAAATGGCCTACCCCTTATTCTTAAACTGTGACCCCTGGTTCTGGACTCCCCCAACATTGGCAACATGTTTCCTGCCTCCAACGTGTCCAACCCCTTAATAATTTTATACGTTTCGATAAGATCCCCTCTCATCCTCCTAAATTCCAGTGTATACAAACCTAGTCGCTCCAGTCTTTCAACATATGACAGTCCCGCCATTCCGGGAATTAACCTAGTAAACCTGCGCTGCACGCCCTCAATAGCAAGAATATCCTTCCTCAAATTTGGAGACCAAAACTGCACAAAGTACTCCAGGTGCGGTCTCACTAGGGCCCTGTCCAACTGCAGAAGGACCTCTTTGCTCCTATACTCGACTCCTCTTGTTATGAAGGCCAACATTCCATTGGCTTTCTTCACCTTAAGCCTTTGGCACTGACTCCATCCATATGCTCATCACCCCTCGCACCTATCCACCTATTTACTTGCTGGCTTTGTCCTGCGTGCCTCTGCCTCTTTTCACTCTCTTTCATCAGTCTGAGGGATGTTCCTGATCTGAGGTGTCATCTGTCCATTCCACTTGCGGTCAGGCAGATTGTGCCTGAACTGCTGAATGCCTCCAGCACTTTGTGTTTAGACATAGCCATGTTCCCCGGTTAAAGTCATTGCGGTTGGCTCCTGTTACGGGGAAAGTGGAGTTTAATATTGTGGCCGAGTCTCGCTACGTTATTAATCCTCCCCTTCCAAGTACTGTCGTTTTTGCAGTTGGTTTAAAATCTCAGATTTGGATACATCTGCATTGCCTCAATTTTCAATAGTCAATAGTCGTTTATTTGTCACATACACATAAATGTGTAGTGAAATGAAACATTACCCGCAGTTGAACAATAAGACCAATGAGAATAATCAATAAAAATGCAATAACACATACAATCACAACTAACACCAAACAAAAAAAACCATCCATCACGGTGAGTCTCCTCCAGTCCCTCCTCACTGTGATGGAAGGCCAGAATGTCTTTTCTCTTCCCTGCCGTCTTGTCCCGAGGTCAGGCTGTTGGAGTTGCCACGTTGGGGCGGTCGGGGCTCCCGACATTGAAGCCCCCGCTGGACGGCGAAAGGTCCACGGCCTATTTCAGGCCGCGCCGGACGGTGAAAGGTCCGCGGCGGGCCGACCCAAGCCCCGAGATTCGGGGCGGGCGAACACGCTGCCTCTGCTTTTTTCTAGCCCCTTTTCCTCTGAAGGATTGACCAATTCCAGTTGGTTTCCACCCAGTGTCTCCAAAGACCGGGTCATGTGCTGCTAGAAATATCTGCTGGGGTTAGACAGTCTCTTCCCAATTTGCCAATGTCGGCACGTCCTGGAGCAAACTTCTTCCCCATCATTGTTGTTGTGGTTTGTAGCTGATTTAATTCAAAGGATGTTTTCATTTAAAGTAATGTCTGTGTCATGGGTGTGTTTTCACCAGATATTCTGAACACCCTGGATGCTCCTGTTGGTGTACAGGCTTTGATGCCCATGGTATACACCAGCAGGTGGCACAGTCACAGAACACTGTTTGTGTGAAGTGTTTGGTTTAACTGGGGTGTTGCTGCGCCAGTTGATCAAGTCAATGTATTCTGCTAAACTGTAGAATTCACTGCTGTAGTCACACCAAATGTTGCACCTCGTGTTGTGCCTCATGTATTTTGAAAGTATGTGTTAATGTTCCCTGGTTTTTTTGATGTGGAGGGGTCAGGGGAAACTTTTTTCAGTGTCTTACCTTGATTTCCAGATCGTATGTCCGGTCGCTCCGCGGCCTCGCATCATGGAGCTGGCGGCCTCGCTCGAGACTGACTTTGAGACTTCGACCAGGATCCGATCGCCCGGCGCGGTGAGCTCGGTCGCCCCGATGCGGAGGGCCCGACCGCCGGCTTTGGAAGCGAAGATCGGCCCGTCAACGGGAGGCTCGAGGCCCCCGACCGTGGGAGGACAAAGAAGGGAAGTGACGTTTCTCTTGTTACTTCCACCGCAGTGATGAATGCGGAGGAGTCACTGGGTGGATGTTCATGTGAAAACGTATTTTTTGTGTTCTATTGCTTTTTATTGGTATGACTAAGGCAAATGAAATTCCTCGTATGTTGCAAAACATACTTGGCTGAAAGCATGCTTATGATGGAAGGCAGCAACTCTACAGCTGCGCCACCATGCCACCCCATGCTTGATTCGTGAGTAAATAACTCGCGATGAAAGTAGATAAGTAAATAAGTGCTGGAGGAACATGGGGGGGTTTGACAACCTTTGAAGAAATGGACAGATGACTTATCGGGTCAGGGGCCTTCAGACTGGAATACGGGAGAAAGCTGGAAATGTGGTGGGGGTGGGGCACTGCCTGACAGGTAATGGGTGGATACAGGTGAGTGGGTGATGGGCAGATGGGTCGAGTAGGTGACAAAGGCTGAAGGTGAAAGTGATAAAACTTGTCTGACAAGGACAAGAGCTGTGAAATGTAAAGCCGGAGGGAGGTGGGGCGGGAAGGTAAAGGGGAAATATGGGCCAAGTAGATGGGCGATGAGCGTACTGACGAGGGAAAGCCGCTCTTCCCCTTCACTCCCCACCCTGGTGTGAACATTCTCCACCACCTGACTGCCACATTAACCTCACTAACCCAAGTCTTTTCCTTTCCGATGTACGCTCAGTGCTCTCCTTATTTGGCATTTTGTCCCTTTCACAATAGACAATAGGTGCAGGAGGAGGCCATTCGGCCCTTCGAGCCAGCACCGCCATTGAAAGTGATCATGGCTGATCATTCTCAATCAGTACCCCGTTCCTGCTTCCTTCCCATACCCCTGACTCTCTATCCTTAAGAGCTCTATCTAGCTCTCTCTTGAATGTATTCAGAGAATTGGCCACAGATTCACAACTCGCTGACTGAAAAAGGTTTTTCCTCATCTCTGTTCTAAATGGCCAACCCCTTATTCTTAAACTGTGGCCCCTGGTTCTGGACTCCCCCAACATTGGCAACATGTTTCCTGCCTCCAACGTGTCCAACCCCTTAATAATTTCATGCGTTTCGATAAGATCCCCTCTCATCCTTCTAAATTCCAGTGTATACAAACCTAGTCGCTCCAGTCTTTCAACATATGACAGTCCCGCCATTCCGGGAATTAACCTAGTAAACCTGCGCTGCACGCCCTCAATAGCAAGAATATCCTTCCTCAAATTTGGAGACCAAAACTGCACAAAGTACTCCAGGTGCGGTCTCACTTGGGCCCTGTCCAACTGCAGAAGGACCTCTTTGCTGCTATACTCGACTCCTCTTGTTATGAAGGCCAACATTCCATTGGGTTTCTTCACCTTAAGCCTTTGGCACTGACTCCATCCATATGCTCATCACCCCTCGCACCTATCCACCTATTTACTTGCTGGCTTTGTCCTGCGTGCCTCTGCCTCTTTTCACTCTCTTTCATCAGTCTGAGGGATGTTCCTGATGTGAGGTGTCATCTGTCCATTCCACTTGCGGTCAGGCAGATTGTGCCTGAACTGCTGAATGCCTCCAGCACTTTGTGTTTAGACATAGCCATGTTCCCCGGTTAAAGTCATTGCGGTTGGCTCCTGTTACGGGGAAAGTGGAGTTTAATATTGTGGCCGAGTGTCGCTACGTTATTAATCCTCCCCTTCCAAGTACTGTCGTTTTTGCAGTTGGTTTAAAATCTCAGATTTGGATACATCTGCATTGCCTCAATTTTCAATAGTCAATAGTCGTTTATTTGTCACATACACATAAATGTGTAGTGAAATGAAACATTACCCGCAGTTGAACAATAAGACCAATGAGAATAATCAATAAAAATGCAATAACACATACAATCACAACTAACACCAAACAAAAAAAAACATCCATCACGGTGAGTCTCCTCCAGTCCCTCCTCACTGTGATGGAAGGCCAGAATGTCTTTTCTCTTCCCTGCCGTCTTGTCCCGAGGTCAGGCTGTTGGAGTTGCCACGTTGGGGCGGTCGGGGCTCCCGACATTGAAGCCCCCGCTGGACGGCGAAAGGTCCACGGCCTATTTCAGGCCGCGCCGGACGGTGAAAGGTCCGCGGCGGGCCGACCCAAGCCCCGAGATTCGGGGCGGGCGAACACGCTGCCTCTGCTTTTTTCTAGCCCCTTTTCCTCTGAAGGATTGACCAATTCCAGTTGGTTTCCACCCAGTGTCTCCAAAGACCGGGTCATGTGCTGCTAGAAATATCTGCTGGGGTTAGACAGTGTCTTCCCAATTTGCCAATGTCGGCACGTCCTGGAGCAAACTTCTTCCCCATCATTGTTGTTGTGGTTTGTAGCTGATTTAATTCAAAGGATGTTTTCATTTAAAGTAATGTCTGTGTCATGGGTGTGTTTTCACCAGATATTCTGAACACCCTGGATGCTCCTGTTGGTGTACAGGCTTTGATGCCCATGGTATACACCAGCAGGTGGCACAGTCACAGAACACTGTTTGTGTGAAGTGTTTGGTTTAACTGGGGTGTTGCTGCGCCAGTTGATCAAGTCAATGTATTCTGCTAAACTGTAGAATTCACTGCTGTAGTCACACCAAATGTTGCACCTCGTGTTGTGCCTCATGTATTTTGAAAGTATGTGTTAATGTTCCCTGGTTTTTTTGATGTGGAGGGGTCAGGGGAAACTTTTTTCAGTGTCTTACCTTGATTTCCAGATCGTATGTCCGGTCGCTCCGCGGCCTCGCATCATGGAGCTGGCGGCGTCGCTCGAGACTGACTTTGAGACTTCGACCAGGATCCGATCGCCCGGCGCGGTGAGCTCGGTCGCCCCGATGCGGAGGGCCCGACCGCCGGCTTTGGAAGCGAAGATCGGCCCGTCAACGGGAGGCTCGAGGCCCCCGACCGTGGGAGGACAAAGAAGGGAAGTGACGTTTCTCTTGTTACTTCCACCGCAGTGATGAATGCGGAGGAGTCACTGGGTGGATGTTCATGTGAAAACGTATTTTTTGTGTTCTATTGCTTTTTATTGGTATGACTAAGGCAAATGAAATTCCTCGTATGTTGCAAAACATACTTGGCTGAAAGCATGCTTATGATGGAAGGCAGCAACTCTACAGCTGCGCCACCATGCCACCCCATGCTTGATTCGTGAGTAAATAACTCGCGATGAAAGTAGATAAGTAAATAAGTGCTGGAGGAACATGGGGGGGTTTGACAACCTCTGAAGAAATGGACAGATGACTTATCGGGTCAGGGGCCTTCAGACTGGAATACGGGAGAAAGCTGGAAATGTGGTGGGGGTGGGGCACTGCCTGACAGGTAATGGGTGGATACAGGTGAGTGGGTGATGGGCAGATGGGTCGAGTAGGTGACAAAGGCTGAAGGTGAAAGTGATAAAACTTGTCTGACAAGGACAAGAGCTGTGAAATGTAAAGCCGGAGGGAGGTGGGGCGGGAAGGTAAAGGGGAAATATGGGCCAAGTAGATGGGCGATGAGGGTACTGACGAGGGAAAGCCCCTCTTCCCCTTCACTCCCCACCCTGGTGTGAACATTCTCCACCACCTGACTGCCACATTAACCTCACTAACCCAAGTCTTTTCCTTTCCGATGTACGCTCAGTGCTCTCCTTATTTGGCATTTTGTCCCTTTTACAATAGACAATAGGTGCAGGAGGAGGCCATTCGGCCCTTCGAGCCAGCACCGCCATTGAAAGTGATCATGGCTGATCATTCTCAATCAGCACCCCGTTCCTGCTTCCTTCCCATACCCCTGACTCTCTATCCTTAAGAGCTCTATCTAGCTCTCTCTTGAATGTATTCAGGGAATTGGCCTCCACTGCCCTCTGAGGCAGAGAATTCCGCAGATTCACAACTCTCTGACTAAAAAAGGTTTTTCCTCATCTCTGTTCTAAATGGCCTACCCCTTATTCTTAAACTGTGACCCCTGGTTCTGGACTCCCCCAACATTGGCAACATGTTTCCTGCCTCCAACGTGTCCAACCCCTTAATAATTTTATAGGTTTCGATAAGATCCCCTCTCATCCTCCTAAATTCCAGTGTATACAAACCTAGTCGCTCCAGTCTTTCAACATATGACAGTCCCACCATTCCGGGAATTAACCTAGTAAACCTGCGCTGCACGCCCTCAATAGCAAGAATATCCTTCCTCAAATTTGGAGACCAAAACTGCACAAAGTACTCCAGGTGCGGTCTCACTAGGGCCCTGTCCAACTGCAGAAGGACCTCTTTGCTCCTATACTCGACTCCTCTTGTTATGAAGGCCAACATTCCATTGGCTTTCTTCACCTTAAGCCTTTGGCACTGACTCCATCCATATGCTCATCACCCCTCGCACCTATCCACCTATTTACTTGCTGACTTTGTCCTGCGTGCCTCTGCCTCTTTTCACTCTCTTTCATCAGTCTGAGGGATGTTCCTGATCTGAGGTGTCATCTGTCCATTCCACTTGCGGTCAGGCAGATTGTGCCTGAACTGCTGAATGCCTCCAGCACTTTGTGTTTAGACATAGCCATGTTCCCCGGTTAAAGTCATTGCGGTTGGCTCCTGTTACGGGGAAAGTGGAGTTTAATATTGTGGCCGAGTCTCGCTACGTTATTAATCCTCCCCTTCCAAGTACTGTCGTTTTTGCAGTTGGTTTAAATCTCAGATTTGGATACATCTGCATTGCCACAATTTTCTAGCCCCTTTTCCTCTGAAGGATTGACCAATTCCAGTTGGTTTCCACCCAGTGTCTCCAAAGACCGGGTCATGTGCTGCTAGAAATGTCTGCTGGGGTTAGACAGACTCTTCCCAATTTGGGATCTCGGTTTTAAATTTCGCGGCTCGGTTTTAAATTTGGGATCGGTTTTAAATTTTGTGGCTCGGTTTTAAATTTGGGATCTCGGTTTTAAATTTGGGATCTCTTTTAAATTTCGCGGCTCGGTTTTAAATTTGGGATCTCGGTTTTAAATTTCGCGGCTCGGTTTTAAATTTGGGATCGGTTTTAAATTTTGTGGCTCGGTTTTAAATTTGGGATCTCGGTTTTAAATTTCGCGGCTCGGTTTTAAATTTGGGATCGGTTTTAAATTTTGTGGCTCGGTTTTAAATTTGGGATCTCGGTTTTAAATTTCGGATCTCTTTTAAATTTCGCGGCTCGGTTTTAAATTTGGGATCGGTTTTAAATTTTGTGGCTCGGTTTTAAATTTGGGATCTCGGTTTTAAATTTGGGATCTCTTTTAAATTTCGCGGCTCGGTTTTAAATTTGGGATCTCGGTTTTAAATTTCGCGGCTCGGTTTTAAATTTGGGATCGGTTTTAAATTTTGTGGCTCGGTTTTAAATTTGGGATCTCGGTTTTAAATTTGGGATCTCTTTTAAATTTCGCGGCTCGGTTTTAAATTTGGGATCTCGGTTTTAAATTTCGCGGCTCGGTTTTAAATTTGGGATCGGTTTTAAATTTTGTGGCTCGGTTTTAAATTTGGGATCTCGGTTTTAAATTTCGCGGCTCGGTTTTAAATTTGGGATCGGTTTTAAATTTTGTGGCTCGGTTTTAAATTTGGGATCTCGGTTTTAAATTTCGGATCTCTTTTAAATTTCGCGGCTCGGTTTTAAATTTGGGATCGGTTTTAAATTTTGTGGCTCGGTTTTAAATTTGGGATCTCGGTTTTAAATTTCGGATCTCTTTTAAATTTCGCGGCTCGGTTTTAAATTTGGGATCTCGGTTTTAAATTTCGCGGCTCGGTTTTAAATTTGGGATCTCGGTTTTAAATTTCGCGGCTCGGTTTTAAATTTGGGATCGGTTTTAAATTTTGTGGCTCGGTTTTAAATTTGGGATCTCGGTTTTAAATTTCGGATCTCTTTTAAATTTCGCGGCTCGGTTTTAAATTTGGGATCTCGGTTTTAAATTTCGCGGCTCGGTTTTAAATTTGGGATCGGTTTTAAATTTTGTGGCTCGGTTTTAAATTTGGGATCTCGGTTTTAAATTTGGGATCTCTTTTAAATTTCGTGGCTCGGTTTTAAATTTGGGATCTCGGTTTTAAATTTCGCGGCTCGGTTTTAAATTTGGGATCGGTTTTAAATTTTGTGGCTCGGTTTTAAATTTGGGATCTCGGTTTTAAATTTCGCGGCTCGGTTTTAAATTTGGGATCGGTTTTAAATTTTGTGGCTCGGTTTTAAATTTGGGATCTCGGTTTTAAATTTCGGATCTCTTTTAAATTTCGCGGCTCGGTTTTAAATTTGGGATCGGTTTTAAATTTTGTGGCTCGGTTTTAAATTTGGGATCTCGGTTTTAAATTTCGGATCTCTTTTAAATTTCGCGGCTCGGTTTTAAATTTGGGATCTCGGTTTTAAATTTCGCGGCTCGGTTTTAAATTTGGGATCTCGGTTTTAAATTTCGCGGCTCGGTTTTAAATTTGGGATCGGTTTTAAATTTTGTGGCTCGGTTTTAAATTTGGGATCTCGGTTTTAAATTTGGGATCTCTTTTAAATTTCGCGGCTCGGTTTTAAATTTGGGATCGGTTTTAAATTTTGTGGCTCGGTTTTAAATTTGGGATCTCGGTTTTAAATTTGGGATCTCTTTTAAATTTCGCGGCTCGGTTTTAAATTTGGGATCTCGGTTTTAAATTTCGCGGCTCGGTTTTAAATTTGGGATCGGTTTTAAATTTTGTGGCTCGGTTTTAAATTTGGGATCTCGGTTTTAAATTTGGGATCTCTTTTAAATTTCGCGGCTCGGTTTTAAATTTGGGATCTCGGTTTTAAATTTCGCGGCTCGGTTTTAAATTTGGGATCGGTTTTAAATTTTGTGGCTCGGTTTTAAATTTGGGATCTCGGTTTTAAATTTCGCGGCTCGGTTTTAAATTTGGGATCGGTTTTAAATTTTGTGGCTCGGTTTTAAATTTGGGATCTCGGTTTTAAATTTCGGATCTCTTTTAAATTTCGCGGCTCGGTTTTAAATTTGGGATCGGTTTTAAATTTTGTGGCTCGGTTTTAAATTTGGGATCTCGGTTTTAAATTTCGGATCTCTTTTAAATTTCGCGGCTCGGTTTTAAATTTGGGATCTCGGTTTTAAATTTCGCGGCTCGGTTTTAAATTTGGGATCTCGGTTTTAAATTTCGCGGCTCGGTTTTAAATTTGGGATCGGTTTTAAATTTTGTGGCTCGGTTTTAAATTTGGGATCTCGGTTTTAAATTTCGGATCTCTTTTAAATTTCGCGGCTCGGTTTTAAATTTGGGATCTCGGTTTTAAATTTCGCGGCTCGGTTTTAAATTTGGGATCGGTTTTAAATTTTGTGGCTCGGTTTTAAATTTGGGATCTCGGTTTTAAATTTGGGATCTCTTTTAAATTTCGCGGCTCGGTTTTAAATTTGGGATCTCGGTTTTAAATTTCGCGGCTCGGTTTTAAATTTGGGATCGGTTTTAAATTTTGTGGCTCGGTTTTAAATTTGGGATCTCGGTTTTAAATTTCGCGGCTCGGTTTTAAATTTGGGATCGGTTTTAAATTTTGTGGCTCGGTTTTAAATTTGGGATCTCGGTTTTAAATTTCGGATCTCTTTTAAATTTCGCGGCTCGGTTTTAAATTTGGGATCGGTTTTAAATTTTGTGGCTCGGTTTTAAATTTGGGATCTCGGTTTTAAATTTCGGATCTCTTTTAAATTTCGCGGCTCGGTTTTAAATTTGGGATCTCGGTTTTAAATTTCGCGGCTCGGTTTTAAATTTGGGATCTCGGTTTTAAATTTGGCGGCTCGGTTTTAAATTTGGGATCGGTTTTAAATTTTGTGGCTCGGTTTTAAATTTGGGATCTCGGTTTTAAATTTGGGATCTCTTTTAAATTTCGCGGCTCGGTTTTAAATTTGGGATCTCGGTTTTAAATTTCGCGGCTCGGTTTTAAATTTGGGATCTCGGTTTTAAATTTCGCGGCTCGGTTTTAAATTTGGGATCGGTTTTAAATTTTGTGGCTCGGTTTTAAATTTGGGATCTCGGTTTTAAATTTGGGATCTCTTTTAAATTTCGCGGCTCGGTTTTAAATTTGGGATCTCGGTTTTAAATTTTGCGGCTCGGTTTTAAATTTGGGATCGGTTTTAAATTTTGTGGCTCGGTTTTAAATTTGGGATCTCGGTTTTAAATTTGGGATCTCTTTTAAATTTCGCGGCTCGGTTTTAAATTTGGGATCTCGGTTTTAAATTTCGCGGCTCGGTTTTAAATTTGGGATCGGTTTTAAATTTTGTGGCTCGGTTTTAAATTTGGGATCTCGGTTTTAAATTTCGCGGCTCGGTTTTAAATTTGGGATCGGTTTTAAATTTTGTGGCTCGGTTTTAAATTTGGGATCTCGGTTTTAAATTTCGGATCTCTTTTAAATTTCGCGGCTCGGTTTTAAATTTGGGATCGGTTTTAAATTTTGTGGCTCGGTTTTAAATTTGGGATCTCGGTTTTAAATTTCGGATCTCTTTTAAATTTCGCGGCTCGGTTTTAAATTTGGGATCGGTTTTAAATTTTGTGGCTCGGTTTTAAAATTGGGATCTCGGTTTTAAATTTCGGATCTCTTTTAAATTTCGCGGCTCGGTTTTAAATTTGGGATCTCGGTTTTAAATTTCGCGGCTCGGTTTTAAATTTGGGATCTCGGTTTTAAATTTCGCGGCTCGGTTTTAAATTTGGGATCGGTTTTAAATTTTGTGGCTCGGTTTTAAATTTGGGATCTCGGTTTTAAATTTGGGATCTCTTTTAAATTTCGCGGCTCGGTTTTAAATTTGGGATCTCGGTTTTAAATTTCGCGGCTCGGTTTTAAATTTGGGATCTCGGTTTTAAATTTCGCGGCTCGGTTTTAAATTTGGGATCGGTTTTAAATTTTGTGGCTCGGTTTTAAATGTGGGATCTCGGTTTTAAATTTGGGATCTCTTTTAAATTTCGCGGCTCGGTTTTAAATTTGGGATCTCGGTTTTAAATTTTGCGGCTCGGTTTTAAATTTGGGATCGGTTTTAAATTTTGTGGCTCGGTTTTAAATTTGGGATCTCGGTTTTAAATTTGGGATCTCTTTTAAATTTCGCGGCTCGGTTTTAAATTTGGGATCTCGGTTTTAAATTTCGCGGCTCGGTTTTAAATTTGGGATCGGTTTTAAATTTTGTGGCTCGGTTTTAAATTTGGGATCTCGGTTTTAAATTTCGCGGCTCGGTTTTAAATTTGGGATCGGTTTTAAATTTTGTGGCTCGGTTTTAAATTTGGGATCTCGGTTTTAAATTTCGGATCTCTTTTAAATTTCGCGGCTCGGTTTTAAATTTGGGATCGGTTTTAAATTTTGTGGCTCGGTTTTAAAATTGGGATCTCGGTTTTAAATTTCGGATCTCTTTTAAATTTCGCGGCTCGGTTTTAAATTTGGGATCTCGGTTTTAAATTTCGCGGCTCGGTTTTAAATTTGGGATCTCGGTTTTAAATTTCGCGGCTCGGTTTTAAATTTGGGATCGGTTTTAAATTTTGTGGCTCGGTTTTAAATTTGGGATCTCGGTTTTAAATTTGGGATCTCTTTTAAATTTCGCGGCTCGGTTTTAAATTTGGGATCTCGGTTTTAAATTTCGCGGCTCGGTTTTAAATTTGGGATCGGTTTTAAATTTTGTGGCTCGGTTTTAAATTTGGGATCTCGGTTTTAAATTTCGCGGCTCGGTTTTAAATTTGGGATCGGTTTTAAATTTTGTGGCTCGGTTTTAAATTTGGGATCTCGGTTTTAAATTTCGGATCTCTTTTAAATTTCGCGGCTCGGTTTTAAATTTGGGATCGGTTTTAAATTTTGTGGCTCGGTTTTAAATTTGGGATCTCGGTTTTAAATTTCGGATCTCTTTTAAATTTCGCGGCTCGGTTTTAAATTTGGGATCTCGGTTTTAAATTTCGCGGCTCGGTTTTAAATTTGGGATCTCGGTTTTAAATTTCGCGGCTCGGTTTTAAATTTGGGATCTCGGTTTGAAATTTCGCGGCTCGGTTTTAAATTTGGGATCGGTTTTAAATTTTGTGGCTCGGTTTTAAATTTGGGATCTCGGTTTTAAATTTCGCGGCTCGGTTTTAAATTTGGGATCGGTTTTAAATTTTGTGGCTCGGTTTTAAATTTGGGATCTCGGTTTTAAATTTCGGATCTCTTTTAAATTTCGCGGCTCGGTTTTAAATTTGGGATCGGTTTTAAATTTTGTGGCTCGGTTTTAAATTTGGGATCTCGGTTTTAAATTTCGGATCTCTTTTAAATTTCGCGGCTCGGTTTTAAATTTGGGATCGGTTTTAAATTTTGTGGCTCGGTTTTAAAATTGGGATCTCGGTTTTAAATTTCGGATCTCTTTTAAATTTCGCGGCTCGGTTTTAAATTTGGGATCTCGGTTTTAAATTTCGCGGCTCGGTTTTAAATTTGGGATCTCGGTTTTAAATTTCGCGGCTCGGTTTTAAATTTGGGATCGGTTTTAAATTTTGTGGCTCGGTTTTAAATTTGGGATCTCGGTTTTAAATTTGGGATCTCTTTTAAATTTCGCGGCTCGGTTTTAAATTTGGGATCTCGGTTTTAAATTTCGCGGCTCGGTTTTAAATTTGGGATCTCGGTTTTAAATTTCGCGGCTCGGTTTTAAATTTGGGATCGGTTTTAAATTTTGTGGCTCGGTTTTAAATGTGGGATCTCGGTTTTAAATTTGGGATCTCTTTTAAATTTCGCGGCTCGGTTTTAAATTTGGGATCTCGGTTTTAAATTTCGCGGCTCGGTTTTAAATTTGGGATCGGTTTTAAATTTTGTGGCTCGGTTTTAAATTTGGGATCTCGGTTTTAAATTTGGGATCTCTTTTAAATTTCGCGGCTCGGTTTTAAATTTGGGATCTCGGTTTTAAATTTCGCGGCTCGGTTTTAAATTTGGGATCGGTTTTAAATTTTGTGGCTCGGTTTTAAATTTGGGATCTCGGTTTTAAATTTCGCGGCTCGGTTTTAAATTTGGGATCGGTTTTAAATTTTGTGGCTCGGTTTTAAATTTGGGATCTCGGTTTTAAATTTCGGATCTCTTTTAAATTTCGCGGCTCGGTTTTAAATTTGGGATCGGTTTTAAATTTTGTGGCTCGGTTTTAAAATTGGGATCTCGGTTTTAAATTTCGGATCTCTTTTAAATTTCGCGGCTCGGTTTTAAATTTGGGATCTCGGTTTTAAATTTCGCGGCTCGGTTTTAAATTTGGGATCTCGGTTTTAAATTTCGCGGCTCGGTTTTAAATTTGGGATCGGTTTTAAATTTTGTGGCTCGGTTTTAAATTTGGGATCTCGGTTTTAAATTTGGGATCTCTTTTAAATTTCGCGGCTCGGTTTTAAATTTGGGATCTCGGTTTTAAATTTCGCGGCTCGGTTTTAAATTTGGGATCGGTTTTAAATTTTGTGGCTCGGTTTTAAATTTGGGATCTCGGTTTTAAATTTCGCGGCTCGGTTTTAAATTTGGGATCGGTTTTAAATTTTGTGGCTCGGTTTTAAATTTGGGATCTCGGTTTTAAATTTCGGATCTCTTTTAAATTTCGCGGCTCGGTTTTAAATTTGGGATCGGTTTTAAATTTTGTGGCTCGGTTTTAAATTTGGGATCTCGGTTTTAAATTTCGGATCTCTTTTAAATTTCGCGGCTCGGTTTTAAATTTGGGATCTCGGTTTTAAATTTCGCGGCTCGGTTTTAAATTTGGGATCTCGGTTTTAAATTTCGCGGCTCGGTTTTAAATTTGGGATCGGTTTTAAATTTTGTGGCTCGGTTTTAAATTTGGGATCTCGGTTTTAAATTTGGGATCTCTTTTAAATTTCGCGGCTCGGTTTTAAATTTGGGATCTCGGTTTTAAATTTCGCGGCTCGGTTTTAAATTTGGGATCTCGGTTTTAAATTTCGCGGCTCGGTTTTAAATTTGGGATCGGTTTTAAATTTTGTGGCTCGGTTTTAAATTTGGGATCTCGGTTTTAAATTTGGGATCTCTTTTAAATTTCGCGGCTCGGTTTTAAATTTGGGATCTCGGTTTTAAATTTTGCGGCTCGGTTTTAAATTTGGGATCGGTTTTAAATTTTGTGGCTCGGTTTTAAATTTGGGATCTCGGTTTTAAATTTGGGATCTCTTTTAAATTTCGCGGCTCGGTTTTAAATTTGGGATCTCGGTTTTAAATTTCGCGGCTCGGTTTTAAATTTGGGATCGGTTTTAAATTTTGTGGCTCGGTTTTAAATTTGGGATCTCGGTTTTAAATTTCGCGGCTCGGTTTTAAATTTGGGATCGGTTTTAAATTTTGTGGCTCGGTTTTAAATTTGGGATCTCGGTTTTAAATTTCGGATCTCTTTTAAATTTCGCGGCTCGGTTTTAAATTTGGGATCGGTTTTAAATTTTGTGGCTCGGTTTTAAATTTGGGATCTCGGTTTTAAATTTCGGATCTCTTTTAAATTTCGCGGCTCGGTTTTAAATTTGGGATCGGTTTTAAATTTTGTGGCTCGGTTTTAAAATTGGGATCTCGGTTTTAAATTTCGGATCTCTTTTAAATTTCGCGGCTCGGTTTTAAATTTGGGATCTCGGTTTTAAATTTCGCGGCTCGGTTTTAAATTTGGGATCTCGGTTTGAAATTTCGCGGCTCGGTTTTAAATTTGGGATCGGTTTTAAATTTTGTGGCTCGGTTTTAAATTTGGGATCTCGGTTTTAAATTTGGGATCTCTTTTAAATTTCGCGGCTCGGTTTTAAATTTGGGATCTCGGTTTTAAATTTCGCGGCTCGGTTTTAAATTTGGGATCTCGGTTTTAAATTTCGCGGCTCGGTTTTAAATTTGGGATCGGTTTTAAATTTTGTGGCTCGGTTTTAAATGTGGGATCTCGGTTTTAAATTTGGGATCTCTTTTAAATTTCGCGGCTCGGTTTTAAATTTGGGATCTCGGTTTTAAATTTTGCGGCTCGGTTTTAAATTTGGGATCGGTTTTAAATTTTGTGGCTCGGTTTTAAATTTGGGATCTCGGTTTTAAATTTGGGATCTCTTTTAAATTTCGCGGCTCGGTTTTAAATTTGGGATCTCGGTTTTAAATTTCGCGGCTCGGTTTTAAATTTGGGATCGGTTTTAAATTTTGTGGCTCGGTTTTAAATTTGGGATCTCGGTTTTAAATTTCGCGGCTCGGTTTTAAATTTGGGATCGGTTTTAAATTTTGTGGCTCGGTTTTAAATTTGGGATCTCGGTTTTAAATTTCGGATCTCTTTTAAATTTCGCGGCTCGGTTTTAAATTTGGGATCGGTTTTAAATTTTGTGGCTCGGTTTTAAAATTGGGATCTCGGTTTTAAATTTCGGATCTCTTTTAAATTTCGCGGCTCGGTTTTAAATTTGGGATCTCGGTTTTAAATTTCGCGGCTCGGTTTTAAATTTGGGATCTCGGTTTTAAATTTCGCGGCTCGGTTTTAAATTTGGGATCGGTTTTAAATTTTGTGGCTCGGTTTTAAATTTGGGATCTCGGTTTTAAATTTGGGATCTCTTTTAAATTTCGCGGCTCGGTTTTAAATTTGGGATCTCGGTTTTAAATTTCGCGGCTCGGTTTTAAATTTGGGATCTCGGTTTTAAATTTCGCGGCTCGGTTTTAAATTTGGGATCGGTTTTAAATTTTGTGGCTCGGTTTTAAATTTGGGATCTCGGTTTTAAATTTCGGATCTCTTTTAAATTTCGCGGCTCGGTTTTAAATTTGGGATCGGTTTTAAATTTTGTGGCTCGGTTTTAAAATTGGGATCTCGGTTTTAAATTTGGGATCGGTTTTAAATTTTGTGGCTCGGTTTTAAATTTGGGATCTCGGTTTTAAATTTCGCGGCTCGGTTTTAAATTTGGGATCGGTTTTAAATTTTGTGGCTCGGTTTTAAATTTGGGATCTCGGTTTTAAATTTCGGATCTCTTTTAAATTTCGCGGCTCGGTTTTAAATTTGGGATCGGTTTTAAATTTTGTGGCTCGGTTTTAAAATTGGGATCTCGGTTTTAAATTTCGGATCTCTTTTAAATTTCGCGGCTCGGTTTTAAATTTGGGATCTCGGTTTTAAATTTCGCGGCTCGGTTTTAAATTTGGGATCTCGGTTTTAAATTTCGCGGCTCGGTTTTAAATTTGGGATCGGTTTTAAATTTTGTGGCTCGGTTTTAAATTTGGGATCTCGGTTTTAAATTTGGGATCTCTTTTAAATTTCGCGGCTCGGTTTTAAATTTGGGATCTCGGTTTTAAATTTCGCGGCTCGGTTTTAAATTTGGGATCTCGGTTTTAAATTTCGCGGCTCGGTTTTAAATTTGGGATCGGTTTTAAATTTTGTGGCTCGGTTTTAAATGTGGGATCTCGGTTTTAAATTTGGGATCTCTTTTAAATTTCGCGGCTCGGTTTTAAATGTGGGATCTCGGTTTTAAATTTTGCGGCTCGGTTTTAAATTTGGGATCGGTTTTAAATTTTGTGGCTCGGTTTTAAATTTGGGATCTCGGTTTTAAATTTGGGATCTCTTTTAAATTTCGCGGCTCGGTTTTAAATTTGGGATCTCGGTTTTAAATTTCGCGGCTCGGTTTTAAATTTGGGATCGGTTTTAAATTTTGTGGCTCGGTTTTAAATTTGGGATCTCGGTTTTAAATTTGGGATCTCTTTTAAATTTCGCGGCTCGGTTTTAAATTTGGGATCTCGGTTTTAAATTTCGCGGCTCGGTTTTAAATTTGGGATCTCGGTTTTAAATTTCGCGGCTCGGTTTTAAATTTGGGATCGGTTTTAAATTTTGTGGCTCGGTTTTAAATGTGGGATCTCGGTTTTAAATTTGGGATCTCTTTTAAATTTCGCGGCTCGGTTTTAAATTTGGGATCTCGGTTTTAAATTTCGCGGCTCGGTTTTAAATTTGGGATCGGTTTTAAATTTCGCGGCTCGGTTTTAAATTTGGGATCGGTTTTAAATTTTGTGGCTCGGTTTTAAATGTGGGATCTCGGTTTTAAATTTGGGATCTCTTTTAAATTTCGCGGCTCGGTTTTAAATGTGGGATCTCGGTTTTAAATTTTGCGGCTCGGTTTTAAATTTGGGATCGGTTTTAAATTTTGTGGCTCGGTTTTAAATTTGGGATCTCGGTTTTAAATTTGGGATCTCTTTTAAATTTCGCGGCTCGGTTTTAAATTTGGGATCTCGGTTTTAAATTTCGCGGCTCGGTTTTAAATTTGGGATCGGTTTTAAATTTTGTGGCTCGGTTTTAAATTTGGGATCTCGGTTTTAAATTTGGGATCTCTTTTAAATTTCGCGGCTCGGTTTTAAATTTGGGATCTCGGTTTTAAATTTCGCGGCTCGGTTTTAAATTTGGGATCTCGGTTTTAAATTTCGCGGCTCGGTTTTAAATTTGGGATCGGTTTTAAATTTTGTGGCTCGGTTTTAAATGTGGGATCTCGGTTTTAAATTTGGGATCTCTTTTAAATTTCGCGGCTCGGTTTTAAATTTGGGATCTCGGTTTTAAATTTCGCGGCTCGGTTTTAAATTTGGGATCGGTTTTAAATTTTGTGGCTCGGTTTTAAATTTGGGATCTCGGTTTTAAATTTCGCGGCTCGGTTTTAAATTTGGGATCGGTTTTAAATTTTGTGGCTCGGTTTTAAATTTGGGATCTCGGTTTTAAATTTGGGATCTCTTTTAAATTTCGCGGCTCGGTTTTAAATTTGGGATCTCGGTTTTAAATTTCGCGGCTCGGTTTTAAATTTGGGATCTCGGTTTTAAATTTCGCGGCTCGGTTTTAAATTTGGGATCGGTTTTAAATTTTGTGGCTCGGTTTTAAATGTGGGATCTCGGTTTTAAATTTGGGATCTCTTTTAAATTTCGCGGCTCGGTTTTAAATTTGGGATCTCGGTTTTAAATTTCGCGGCTCGGTTTTAAATTTGGGATCGGTTTTAAATTTTGTGGCTCGGTTTTAAATTTGGGATCTCGGTTTTAAATTTGGGATCTCTTTTAAATTTCGCGGCTCGGTTTTAAATTTGGGATCTCGGTTTTAAATTTCGCGGCTCGGTTTTAAATTTGGGATCTCGGTTTTAAATTTCGCGGCTCGGTTTTAAATTTGTGATCGGTTTTAAATTTTGTGGCTCGGTTTTAAATGTGGGATCTCGGTTTTAAATGTGGGATCTCGGTTTTAAATTTGGGATCTCTTTTAAATTTCGCGGCTCGGTTTTAAATTTGGGATCTCGGTTTTAAATTTCGCGGCTCGGTTTTAAATTTGGGATCGGTTTTAAATTTTGTGGCTCGGTTTTAAATTTGGGATCTCGGTTTTAAATTTCGCGGCTCGGTTTTAAATTTGGGATCGGTTTTAAATTTTGTGGCTCGGTTTTAAATTTGGGATCTCGGTTTTAAATTTCGCGGCTCGGTTTTAAATTTGGGATCGGTTTTAAATTTTGTGGCTCGGTTTTAAATTTGGGATCTCGGTTTTAAATTTCGCGGCTCGGTTTTAAATTTGGGATCGGTTTTAAATTTTGTGGCTCGGTTTTAAATTTGGGATCTCGGTTTTAAATTTCGGATCTCTTTTAAATTTCGCGGCTCGGTTTTAAATTTGGGATCGGTTTTAAATTTTGTGGCTCGGTTTTAAAATTGGGATCTCGGTTTTAAATTTCGGATCTCTTTTAAATTTCGCGGCTCGGTTTTAAATTTGGGATCTCGGTTTTAAATTTCGCGGCTCGGTTTTAAATTTGGGATCTCGGTTTTAAATTTCGCGGCTCGGTTTTAAATTTGGGATCGGTTTTAAATTTTGTGGCTCGGTTTTAAATTTGGGATCTCGGTTTTAAATTTGGGATCTCTTTTAAATTTCGCGGCTCGGTTTTAAATTTGGGATCTCGGTTTTAAATTTCGCGGCTCGGTTTTAAATTTGGGATCGGTTTTAAATTTTGTGGCTCGGTTTTAAATTTGGGATCTCGGTTTTAAATTTCGGATCTCTTTTAAATTTCGCGGCTCGGTTTTAAATTTGGGATCGGTTTTAAATTTTGTGGCTCGGTTTTAAAATTGGGATCTCGGTTTTAAATTTGGGATCGGTTTTAAATTTTGTGGCTCGGTTTTAAATTTGGGATCTCGGTTTTAAATTTCGCGGCTCGGTTTTAAATTTGGGATCGGTTTTAAATTTTGTGGCTCGGTTTTAAATTTGGGATCTCGGTTTTAAATTTCGGATCTCTTTTAAATTTCGCGGCTCGGTTTTAAATTTGGGATCGGTTTTAAATTTTGTGGCTCGGTTTTAAAATTGGGATCTCGGTTTTAAATTTCGGATCTCTTTTAAATTTCGCGGCTCGGTTTTAAATTTGGGATCTCGGTTTTAAATTTCGCGGCTCGGTTTTAAATTTGGGATCTCGGTTTTAAATTTCGCGGCTCGGTTTTAAATTTGGGATCGGTTTTAAATTTTGTGGCTCGGTTTTAAATTTGGGATCTCGGTTTTAAATTTGGGATCTCTTTTAAATTTCGCGGCTCGGTTTTAAATTTGGGATCTCGGTTTTAAATTTCGCGGCTCGGTTTTAAATTTGGGATCTCGGTTTTAAATTTCGCGGCTCGGTTTTAAATTTGGGATCGGTTTTAAATTTTGTGGCTCGGTTTTAAATGTGGGATCTCGGTTTTAAATTTGGGATCTCTTTTAAATTTCGCGGCTCGGTTTTAAATGTGGGATCTCGGTTTTAAATTTTGCGGCTCGGTTTTAAATTTGGGATCGGTTTTAAATTTTGTGGCTCGGTTTTAAATTTGGGATCTCGGTTTTAAATTTGGGATCTCTTTTAAATTTCGCGGCTCGGTTTTAAATTTGGGATCTCGGTTTTAAATTTCGCGGCTCGGTTTTAAATTTGGGATCGGTTTTAAATTTTGTGGCTCGGTTTTAAATTTGGGATCTCGGTTTTAAATTTGGGATCTCTTTTAAATTTCGCGGCTCGGTTTTAAATTTGGGATCTCGGTTTTAAATTTCGCGGCTCGGTTTTAAATTTGGGATCTCGGTTTTAAATTTCGCGGCTCGGTTTTAAATTTGGGATCGGTTTTAAATTTTGTGGCTCGGTTTTAAATGTGGGATCTCGGTTTTAAATTTGGGATCTCTTTTAAATTTCGCGGCTCGGTTTTAAATTTGGGATCTCGGTTTTAAATTTCGCGGCTCGGTTTTAAATTTGGGATCGGTTTTAAATTTCGCGGCTCGGTTTTAAATTTGGGATCGGTTTTAAATTTTGTGGCTCGGTTTTAAATGTGGGATCTCGGTTTTAAATTTGGGATCTCTTTTAAATTTCGCGGCTCGGTTTTAAATGTGGGATCTCGGTTTTAAATTTTGCGGCTCGGTTTTAAATTTGGGATCGGTTTTAAATTTTGTGGCTCGGTTTTAAATTTGGGATCTCGGTTTTAAATTTGGGATCTCTTTTAAATTTCGCGGCTCGGTTTTAAATTTGGGATCTCGGTTTTAAATTTCGCGGCTCGGTTTTAAATTTGGGATCGGTTTTAAATTTTGTGGCTCGGTTTTAAATTTGGGATCTCGGTTTTAAATTTGGGATCTCTTTTAAATTTCGCGGCTCGGTTTTAAATTTGGGATCTCGGTTTTAAATTTCGCGGCTCGGTTTTAAATTTGGGATCTCGGTTTTAAATTTCGCGGCTCGGTTTTAAATTTGGGATCGGTTTTAAATTTTGTGGCTCGGTTTTAAATGTGGGATCTCGGTTTTAAATTTGGGATCTCTTTTAAATTTCGCGGCTCGGTTTTAAATTTGGGATCTCGGTTTTAAATTTCGCGGCTCGGTTTTAAATTTGGGATCGGTTTTAAATTTTGTGGCTCGGTTTTAAATTTGGGATCTCGGTTTTAAATTTCGCGGCTCGGTTTTAAATTTGGGATCGGTTTTAAATTTTGTGGCTCGGTTTTAAATTTGGGATCTCGGTTTTAAATTTGGGATCTCTTTTAAATTTCGCGGCTCGGTTTTAAATTTGGGATCTCGGTTTTAAATTTCGCGGCTCGGTTTTAAATTTGGGATCTCGGTTTTAAATTTCGCGGCTCGGTTTTAAATTTGGGATCGGTTTTAAATTTTGTGGCTCGGTTTTAAATGTGGGATCTCGGTTTTAAATTTGGGATCTCTTTTAAATTTCGCGGCTCGGTTTTAAATTTGGGATCTCGGTTTTAAATTTCGCGGCTCGGTTTTAAATTTGGGATCGGTTTTAAATTTTGTGGCTCGGTTTTAAATTTGGGATGTCGGTTTTAAATTTGGGATCTCTTTTAAATTTCGCGGCTCGGTTTTAAATTTGGGATCTCGGTTTTAAATTTCGCGGCTCGGTTTTAAATTTGGGATCTCGGTTTTAAATTTCGCGGCTCGGTTTTAAATTTGTGATCGGTTTTAAATTTTGTGGCTCGGTTTTAAATGTGGGATCTCGGTTTTAAATTTGGGATCTCTTTTAAATTTCGCGGCTCGGTTTTAAATTTGGGATCTCGGTTTTAAATTTCGCGGCTCGGTTTTAAATTTGGGATCGGTTTTAAATTTTGTGGCTCGGTTTTAAATTTGGGATCTCGGTTTTAAATTTCGCGGCTCGGTTTTAAATTTGGGATCGGTTTTAAATTTTGTGGCTCGGTTTTAAATTTGGGATCTCGGTTTTAAATTTCGCGGCTCGGTTTTAAATTTGGGATCGGTTTTAAATTTTGTGGCTCGGTTTTAAATTTGGGATCTCGGTTTTAAATTTCGCGGCTCGGTTTTAAATTTGGGATCGGTTTTAAATTTTGTGGCTCGGTTTTAAATTTGGGATCTCGGTTTTAAATTTCGGATCTCTTTTAAATTTCGCGGCTCGGTTTTAAATTTGGGATCGGTTTTAAATTTTGTGGCTCGGTTTTAAAATTGGGATCTCGGTTTTAAATTTCGGATCTCTTTTAAATTTCGCGGCTCGGTTTTAAATTTGGGATCTCGGTTTTAAATTTCGCGGCTCGGTTTTAAATTTGGGATCTCGGTTTTAAATTTCGCGGCTCGGTTTTAAATTTGGGATCGGTTTTAAATTTTGTGGCTCGGTTTTAAATTTGGGATCTCGGTTTTAAATTTCGCGGCTCGGTTTTAAATTTGGGATCTCGGTTTTAAATTTCGCGGCTCGGTTTTAAATTTGGGATCGGTTTTAAATTTTGTGGCTCGGTTTTAAATTTGGGATCTCGGTTTTAAATTTGGGATCTCTTTTAAATTTCGCGGCTCGGTTTTAAATTTGGGATCTCGGTTTTAAATTTCGCGGCTCGGTTTTAAATTTGGGATCTCGGTTTTAAATTTCGCGGCTCGGTTTTAAATTTGGGATCGGTTTTAAATTTTGTGGCTCGGTTTTAAATTTGGGATCTCGGTTTTAAATTTGGGATCTCTTTTAAATTTCGCGGCTCGGTTTTAAATTTGGGATCTCGGTTTTAAATTTTGCGGCTCGGTTTTAAATTTGGGATCGGTTTTAAATTTTGTGGCTCGGTTTTAAATTTGGGATCTCGGTTTTAAATTTGGGATCTCTTTTAAATTTCGCGGCTCGGTTTTAAATTTGGGATCTCGGTTTTAAATTTCGCGGCTCGGTTTTAAATTTGGGATCGGTTTTAAATTTTGTGGCTCGGTTTTAAATTTGGGATCTCGGTTTTAAATTTCGCGGCTCGGTTTTAAATTTGGGATCGGTTTTAAATTTTGTGGCTCGGTTTTAAATTTGGGATCTCGGTTTTAAATTTGGGATCTCTTTTAAATTTCGCGGCTCGGTTTTAAATTTGGGATCTCGGTTTTAAATTTCGCGGCTCGGTTTTAAATTTGGGATCTCGGTTTTAAATTTCGCGGCTCGGTTTTAAATTTGGGATCGGTTTTAAATTTTGTGGCTCGGTTTTAAATGTGGGATCTCGGTTTTAAATTTGGGATCTCTTTTAAATTTCGCGGCTCGGTTTTAAATTTGGGATCTCGGTTTTAAATTTCGCGGCTCGGTTTTAAATTTGGGATCGGTTTTAAATTTTGTGGCTCGGTTTTAAATTTGGGATCTCGGTTTTAAATTTCGCGGCTCGGTTTTAAATTTGGGATCGGTTTTAAATTTTGTGGCTCGGTTTTAAATTTGGGATCTCGGTTTTAAATTTGGGATCTCTTTTAAATTTCGCGGCTCGGTTTTAAATTTGGGATCTCGGTTTTAAATTTCGCGGCTCGGTTTTAAATTTGGGATCTCGGTTTTAAATTTCGCGGCTCGGTTTTAAATTTGGGATCGGTTTTAAATTTTGTGGCTCGGTTTTAAATGTGGGATCTCGGTTTTAAATTTGGGATCTCTTTTAAATTTCGCGGCTCGGTTTTAAATTTGGGATCTCGGTTTTAAATTTCGCGGCTCGGTTTTAAATTTGGGATCGGTTTTAAATTTTGTGGCTCGGTTTTAAATTTGGGATCTCGGTTTTAAATTTGGGATCTCTTTTAAATTTCGCGGCTCGGTTTTAAATTTGGGATCTCGGTTTTAAATTTCGCGGCTCGGTTTTAAATTTGGGATCTCGGTTTTAAATTTCGCGGCTCGGTTTTAAATTTGGGATCGGTTTTAAATTTTGTGGCTCGGTTTTAAATGTGGGATCTCGGTTTTAAATTTGGGATCTCTTTTAAATTTCGCGGCTCGGTTTTAAATTTGGGATCTCGGTTTTAAATTTCGCGGCTCGGTTTTAAATTTGGGATCGGTTTTAAATTTTGTGGCTCGGTTTTAAATTTGGGATCTCGGTTTTAAATTTGGGATCTCTTTTAAATTTCGCGGCTCGGTTTTAAATTTGGGATCTCGGTTTTAAATTTCGCGGCTCGGTTTTAAATTTGGGATCTCGGTTTTAAATTTCGCGGCTCGGTTTTAAATTTGGGATCGGTTTTAAATTTTGTGGCTCGGTTTTAAATGTGGGATCTCGGTTTTAAATTTGGGATCTCTTTTAAATTTCGCGGCTCGGTTTTAAATTTGGGATCTCGGTTTTAAATTTCGCGGCTCGGTTTTAAATTTGGGATCGGTTTTAAATTTTGTGGCTCGGTTTTAAATTTGGGATCTCGGTTTTAAATTTGGGATCTCTTTTAAATTTCGCGGCTCGGTTTTAAATTTGGGATCTCGGTTTTAAATTTCGCGGCTCGGTTTTAAATTTGGGATCTCGGTTTTAAATTTCGCGGCTCGGTTTTAAATTTGGGATCGGTTTTAAATTTTGTGGCTCGGTTTTAAATGTGGGATCTCGGTTTTAAATTTGGGATCTCTTTTAAATTTCGCGGCTCGGTTTTAAATTTGGGATCTCGGTTTTAAATTTCGCGGCTCGGTTTTAAATTTGGGATCGGTTTTAAATTTTGTGGCTCGGTTTTAAATTTGGGATCTCGGTTTTAAATTTGGGATCTCTTTTAAATTTCGCGGCTCGGTTTTAAATTTGGGATCTCGGTTTTAAATTTCGCGGCTCGGTTTTAAATTTGGGATCTCGGTTTTAAATTTCGCGGCTCGGTTTTAAATTTGGGATCGGTTTTAAATTTTGTGGCTCGGTTTTAAATGTGGGATCTCGGTTTTAAATTTGGGATCTCTTTTAAATTTCGCGGCTCGGTTTTAAATTTGGGATCTCGGTTTTAAATTTCGCGGCTCGGTTTTAAATTTGGGATCGGTTTTAAATTTTGTGGCTCGGTTTTAAATTTGGGATCTCGGTTTTAAATTTGGGATCTCTTTTAAATTTCGCGGCTCGGTTTTAAATTTGGGATCTCGGTTTTAAATTTCGCGGCTCGGTTTTAAATTTGGGATCTCGGTTTTAAATTTCGCGGCTCGGTTTTAAATTTGGGATCGGTTTTAAATTTTGTGGCTCGGTTTTAAATGTGGGATCTCGGTTTTAAATTTGGGATCTCTTTTAAATTTCGCGGCTCGGTTTTAAATTTGGGATCTCGGTTTTAAATTTCGCGGCTCGGTTTTAAATTTGGGATCGGTTTTAAATTTTGTGGCTCGGTTTTAAATTTGGGATCTCGGTTTTAAATTTGGGATCTCTTTTAAATTTCGCGGCTCGGTTTTAAATTTGGGATCTCGGTTTTAAATTTCGCGGCTCGGTTTTAAATTTGGGATCTCGGTTTTAAATTTCGCGGCTCGGTTTTAAATTTGGGATCGGTTTTAAATTTTGTGGCTCGGTTTTAAATGTGGGATCTCGGTTTTAAATTTGGGATCTCTTTTAAATTTCGCGGCTCGGTTTTAAATTTGGGATCTCGGTTTTAAATTTCGCGGCTCGGTTTTAAATTTGGGATCGGTTTTAAATTTTGTGGCTCGGTTTTAAATTTGGGATCTCGGTTTTAAATTTGGGATCTCTTTTAAATTTCGCGGCTCGGTTTTAAATTTGGGATCTCGGTTTTAAATTTCGCGGCTCGGTTTTAAATTTGGGATCTCGGTTTTAAATTTCGCGGCTCGGTTTTAAATTTGGGATCGGTTTTAAATTTTGTGGCTCGGTTTTAAATGTGGGATCTCGGTTTTAAATTTGGGATCTCTTTTAAATTTCGCGGCTCGGTTTTAAATTTGGGATCTCGGTTTTAAATTTCGCGGCTCGGTTTTAAATTTGGGATCGGTTTTAAATTTTGTGGCTCGGTTTTAAATTTGGGATCTCGGTTTTAAATTTGGGATCTCTTTTAAATTTCGCGGCTCGGTTTTAAATTTGGGATCTCGGTTTTAAATTTCGCGGCTCGGTTTTAAATTTGGGATCTCGGTTTTAAATTTCGCGGCTCGGTTTTAAATTTGGGATCGGTTTTAAATTTTGTGGCTC
>NW_027601301.1:135000-137500 GCF_053455715.1 Rhinoraja longicauda
AATGGAAGACAAAGAGGATGCGAACACGTCATCCCTGGAAGGCCAGGATCACAGTGTAAACATCCAAACTCAAACCTTCTACAGCCGGCTAATCAAGACCTCTGGCACAGAGAAGGAAAATGAAACGACAACCGTCAGTAAGCCCACAGAAACACAAACCACCGATGACAGTACCTATTACGAAAATGTAATCATAACGAAACCGAAGGACAACAACAAGCCACAACCGGTAATTATTCACTACCCAGTGGATGGACTATTTTGCTCAAAATGCAATGAAATTTATCACACAGTTGGATTATTCAGGACACACCTGAATAAGAAACACCAAATCAAAAGCTTCCTCACTGTATGTGGGAAGTGTAACAAAAAAGGAGAATTCCACGCCATTACATGCCACTACGCCAAATGTACGGGTCCACCACCACCCACCACAGAAGGCGTTTTCCCCTGCGAAGGATGTGTACTACGGTTCACCACACCTAGGGGTCTCAGCCAGCATGAGAGGCACAAACATCCAGCAATAAGAAACAAGAAAAGGATTGCAGCAGCTAATCCTCCGAAAAAAACCCGGCAAAGCTCCGTCTGGTCGGATGAGGAAATAAAAATGCTTATCGACCTGGAAAAACGATTCCAAGGTTCCCGATTCATCAACGTCGCGATAAGCGAAGTTATGACATCAAAGACCAATAAACAAATCTCAGACAAGCGAAGGGACCCGAATATCAGAAGGCTGGCGGCTGAAATCGAGGCCCAGAGCAGGAACATCCCCGAAGAAACGGGTAACGAAACGGAACCTGAGCCTGAAACTGAGACTGAAGAGTTGGCCGCGTCCGACCAGGGACACACCAAAACCACTGCCCGACCAAGGGAAAAGACGCATGGACCCCCAAAACATCGAGATCTAGCTGAACAGATCACAAAGGCAGAGGAACTACTTGGCGATGGACACAACAAAGATCGGTGCATCGAGATGGTCGAACAAATCACGGAAGGTTTGATGGACAAGTTCTCTCCAAAGCCTCATAAAAACAAGGGTGGAAAGGCGGGCAGCAATAAAAAAGAGCACAGAGTTGCAAACCACCCAAACTCTGGTGCAAGAAAACGACGGGCCGCAAAAAAACACAGATACAAAACCACTCAGACCCTGTATCAAAAAGACAGAAGGAGACTGGCACGTCAAATCATGGGCGCGCCAGCTGCATCTAGCTGCCCTCTCAGAAGGGAGGAGCTGGAGAATTGCTTTCGAGCAAAACTATCACAAGTGAACAACAAAGCAAACATCAGCAAAATGGCACAGTATAATGGCACCACAAACATTAACCGGCTAATGGAAGCCATTGAGCTTGAAGAGGTCGAAAAGGCGATAAGCGAGATAAACGCGAAAAGTGCAGCGGGACTGGACGGGATGAAGGTGGAACACCTGGAAAACATCATTGGTCAGGATGCGACAGTGATACCTCGCCTCTTCTCTCTATGGCAGAAATTGGCATTCGTACCAACAGCCCTGAAAAGGAGTCGGACTGTGCTAATTCCTAAAACGGAGGATGCAGAACTCCTCAAGAACATCGACAACTGGAGGCCCATCACAATCGGGCCGATGTTGCTCCGGCTCTTCACAAAGATCATCGCGAAGAGACTGTCGGAGGCAGTTACGCTTAACCCTCGCCAGAAGGGATTTATAGCGGCCACCCCGGGATGCAATGAAAACATCGCGATCCTAGAAAATATCATGAAGGGGGCAAAGAGCAACAAGAAGGAATTGGCGGTAGTCTTTGTAGACCTGGCAAAGGCATTCGACTCCATCGGTCACAAAATGCTCACAGTTGGACTCAAGAGGATGGGTATACCGAACAGGTTCATTCACCTAGTGCAGAGTCTCTATACCGACAACACAACGGTCATAGAGGGTGACAGGACCGCAACAGAGCCCATACCCATTAAAAGGGGAGTCAAACAAGGCGACCCACTCTCACCACTGTTATTTAACATTACAATGGACCCACTGATATGCACATTGGAACAGGCACAGATGGGTGTCACGCTAACACAGAAGAACAGGAGAATCAGCTGTTCTTCGCTCGCATTTGCAGACGACATTGCAATCCTCAGCGACTCCTATGCAGGAATGACGGCCAATATGAAAATCCTGCAGAATTTCTGCCAAAACACAGGTCTACAGATAAATATCAAAAAAACGGCCGGCTTCCACTGTAGACCACACAGGAAAACATTCCTCTACAACACCCGGGAAAAGTGGAAAATCAATGGTGAACCGGTGAACCACATCGAACCGGGCGAGCTCGAGAAATATCTGGGAGCGCGAATAGACCCATGGGCAGGAGTAACTGAGGACAACTGGTCGGGAAAACTGAACAAGTGGATTACGAGTCTGAGAGAGGCAGAACTCAAGCCGACTCAGCAACTCGAAATCCTAAAAACGCACATGATTCCGAGGATCTACTACCACCTTATCCTCACGGAAGCATCGCAAAACACT
>NW_027601301.1:142500-147500 GCF_053455715.1 Rhinoraja longicauda
ACGATGTGGAGATGTGGAACGCCGAGCCAGATCTATCTTATTTGTTTGCTTGGCCCACTGGACTTTGCATGGGCTTTGCAACACTGTGTGCTAGGTTAAATCACGGCCAATAGAGTGAGTGTTTTTAATGATCCTGATCTGATAAGGGGACTAGAGGTAAAAGAGCCGTTAGGAGGCAGTGATCACAACACGATAAGTTTTACTCTGCAAATGGAAAGGTAGAAGGGAAAATCGGAAGTGTCTGTATTACAGTATAGCAAAGGGGATTACAGAGGCATGAGGCGGGAGCTGGCCAAAATTGACTGGAAGGAGGCCCTAGCAGGGAAGACGGTAGAACAGCAATGGCAGGTATTCCAGGGAATAATGCAGAGGTTGCAGGATCAATTTATTCCAAAGAGGTGGAAAGACTCTAAGGGGAGTAAGAGACACCTGTGGCTGACAAGGGAAGTCAGGGACAGCATAAAAATTAAGGAGAGGAGGTATAACATAGCAAAGAAGAGTGGGAAGACAGAGGATTGGGACTCTTTTAAAGAGCAACAAAAGTTAACTAAAGAGGCAATGCGGGGAGAAAAGATGAGGTGCGAGGGTAAACTAGCCAATAATATAAAGGAGGATAGCAAAAGTTTTTTTAGGTACGTGAAGAGGGAAAAAATAGTCAAGGCAAATGTGGGTCCCTTGAAGACAGAAACGGGGGAATTTATTATGGGGAACAAAGAAATGGCAGACGAGTTAAACCGTTACTTTGGGTCTGTCTTCACTGAGGAAGATACACACAATCTCCCAAATGTTCTAGGGGCCGGAGAACCTAGGGTGATGGAGGAACTGAAGGAAATCCACATTAGGCAGGAAATGGTTTTGGGTAGACTGATGGGACTGAAGGCTGATAAATCCCCAGGGCCTGATGGTCTGCATCCCAGGGTACCTAAGGAGGTGGCTCTAGAAATAGTGGAAGCATTGGAGATCATTTTTCAATGTTCTATATAGATTCAGGATCAGTTCCTGTGGATTGGAGGATAGCAAATGTTATCCCACTTTTTAAGAAGGGAGGGAGAGAGAAAACGGGTAATTATAGACCAGTTAGTCTGACATCAGTGGTGGGGAAGATGCTGGAGTCAATTAGAAAAGACGAAATTGCTGAGCATTTGGATAGCAGTAACAGGATCATTGCGAGTCAGCATGGATTTACGAAGGGGAAATCATGCTTGACAAATCTACTGGAATGTTTTGAGGATGTAACTAGGAAAATTGACAGGGGAGAGTCAGTGGACGTGGTGTACCTCGACTTTCAGAAAGCCTTCGACAAGCTCCCACATAGGAGATTAGTGGGCAAAATTAGGGCACGTGGTATTGGGGGTAGGGTACTGACATGGATAGAAAATTGGTTGACAGACGGAAAGCAAAGAGTGGGTATAAATGGGTCCCTCTCGGAATGGCAGGCAGTGACCAGTGGGGTACCGCAAGGTTCGGTGCTGGGACCCCAGCTATTTACGATATGCATTAATGACTTAGACGGAGGGATTAAAAGTACCATTAGCAAATTTGCAGATGATACTAAGCTGGAGGGTAGTGTGAATTGTGAGGAAGATGCAATAAGGCTGCAGGATGACTTGGACAGGTTGTGTGAGTGGGCGGATACATGGCAGATGCAGTTTAATGTAGATAAGTGCGAGGTTATTCACTTTGGAAGTAAGAGTAGAAAGGCAGATTATTGTCTGAATGGTGTCAAGTTAGGAGGAGGGGGAGTTCAACGAGATCTGGATGTCCTAGTGCATCAGTCAATGAAAGGAAGCATGCAGGTACAGCAGGCAGTGAAGAAAGCCAATGGAATGTTGGCCTTCGTAACCAGAGGAGTTGAGTATAGGAGCAAAGAGGTCCTTCTACAGTTGTAGCGGGCCCTGGTGAGACCGCACCTGGAGTACTGTGTGCAGTTTTGGTCTCCAAATTTGAGGAAGGATATTCTTGCTATGGAGGGCGTGCAGCGTAGGTTCACTAGGTTAATTCCCGGAATGGCGGGACGGTCGTATGCTGAAAGGCTGGAGCGATTGGGCTTGTATACACTGGTATTTAGAAGAATGAGGGGGGATCTTATTGAAACATATACGATAATTAGGGGATTGGACACATTAGAGGCAGGAAACATGTTCCCAATGTTGGGGGAGTCCAGAACAAGGGGCCACCGTTTAAGAATAAGGGGTAGGCCATTTAGAACGGAGATGAGGAAGAACCTTTTCAGTCAGAGAGTGGTGAAGGTGTGGAATTCTCTGCCTCAGAAGGCAGTGGAGGCCAGTTCGTTGGATGCTTTCAAGAGAGAGCTGGATAGAGCTCTTAAGGATAACGGAGTGAGGGGGTATGGGGAGAAGGCAGGAACGGGGTACTGATTGAGAGTGATCAGCCATGATCGCATTGAATGGCGGTGCTGGCTCGAAGGGCTGAATGGCCGACTCCTGCACCTATTGTCTATTGTCTATTGTCTATAATCAACCACTTTATTTTGCCCGTCTTTGTGACTCCTCTTTGACACGTCGATCACCGCTGAGGCTGTTTTACCTGTTTCGCCTATGTACCGTAAGGTACACTCCTTACATTGAACTGCATACACCCCATTATTTCGCTCACGGGTTATCCTCTGTGCTATCCAGTCTCTCCTGTCACCCTGTTCTATGTTTTTGTCTATTACCCAGTGGGAGCAGGCCCCATATTGACATTAATTTGTAACCCTACTGCTCCCCTCGTCTGCTGGTTTTATCACCATCTCATGTTTATCCCTCAGCTCTGCCGTGGTCTCCCTCTCTTTTTTTCTGGTGAGGTTCGGCCTATCCTTTGTCATGGGCATATCCCAGGCTGTTTTAGTAACGTTCTTTTAAAACGTGTCGTGTTTGTTTGGCTTTACCCACGTTCCAGCATTAGAGGCCAATTTTTGCAATGTTTCCTGGGTGGGATTTGCCGGTTTTACAAATGGTGTCACTATCTCACCCTGCTTCCTGATACCCTTATGGGGTCGGCTCTGTTCTTGCAGAACCCTCGGGTGGTGCAGAGTCTGGGCCTTGTTATCAATATCTTGCCCTGCTTCCCGATACCCTTGCGGGTTCGGCTCTGTTCTTGCAGATCCCTCAGGTGGTGCAGAGTCTGGGCGGCATCGTCACCCAGCACACCGACGCCCACTGAAAATTACCCACGCACAGTGCGCGCCTGGAGCGGCAGTAGTTCAAACTACCCCTACCCCTACCCCTACCCCTACCGCTACCCCTACCCCTACCCCTAACCCTAACCCTAACCCTAACCCTAACCCTAACCCTAACCCTAACCCTAACCCCTACCCCTACCGCTACCCCTACCCCTACCCCTAACCCTAACCCTAACCCTAACCCTAACCCTAACCCTAACCCTAACCCTGACCCTAACCCTAACCCTAACCCTAACCCTAACCCTAACCCTAACCCTAACCCTAACCCTAACCCTAACCCTGACCCTGACCCTAATGCAGGCAGAGTTATTTATAAAGTGGCCCAGACTCTGCACCACCTGAGGGTTTTGTAACAGAACCAACCCCATAAGGGTTTCAGGAAGCAGGGCAAGATATTGATAACAAGGCGCAGACTCTGCACCACCTCAGGGTTCTGCAAGAACAGAGCCGACCCCATAAGGGCATCAGGAATCAGGGCAAGATATTGATAAAATGGCCCAGACTCTGCACCACCTGAGGGTTCTGCAAGAACAGAGCCGACCCCATAAGGGCATCAGGAAGCAGGGCAAGATATTGGTAACAAGGCCCACGGGGAAGGCGGCATACTTTGGGGTTATTTTGTAGTGAGTTTTGAAGGCATGTGCTAGTGTTACGCATACCGAGGGCGCGCAAAGTTCGGCGCGCCCGGGCCAAAACGCCTCTGCTGGCCGCGGCCGAGTCGGCCGACGGATTGCCACGGACTTGCTTGACGACCTGTCACTCTCCGTGCATCGGTTGCACGCCCGGTTCGTCCTTTCCATTTGTTTCATGATGTACACGCGGCAGGCGGAATATTTTAAAAGCACTGTTCTGTTCGAAGTGCACAATGGCCGTTGGGGCAATGCAACTGGGGGTCGGTCGACCGGCTGACGACGCCTGCCTGCCGATTTGGTTCACGATGTCCCCGCCGAAGGCGGCATACTTGAAAGTACTGCCGTTCGCGGCGCGCAATTTGCAGGGGGGAGGAATTGTTAGTGGACGTCTGTGTGCTGGGTGACGATGCTTGCCGACTTGGTTCATGCCGTCCACGCCGAAGACGGCGCCGTTTAAAGTACTGCCGCTCGAGGTGCACAATTTGCGGGGGAATTGTTATTGGGCGTCGGCGTGCTGGGTGACGATGTGGAGATGAGGAACGCCGAGCCAGATCTATCTTATTTGTTTGCTTGGGCCACTGGACTTTGCATGGGCTTGGCATCATTGTGTGCTACGTTAAATCACGGCCAATTGAGTGAGTATTTTTTATTCAACCACTCTATTTTGCCCGTCTTTGTGACTCCTCTATGACACGCCGATCACCGCTGACGTGTTAATCTGCGTGTTAGGTATCTCGGGGGTCAGTTGGACGGACAGATGTGTAAGGGTTTTGTTCGGAAGGATCGTTGAGTGTAAACGGTGAACGGGGGTTAAAGGCCCTGAGGTTTCAATCCTCTAAAGAATGTAAAAGGTCTGACGCGTTAGCTAGCAGCTAATGAGGTGAACCTAGCAGCTAATGAGGCTCTCTCTCTCTCACGGCCCCGGGACTCCCTCCCTCCCTCCTCCCTCTTGGAACCCTCCCTGCGTGGGGGGGGGGGGGGGGGCACGAAGAAAAAGAGGGTATAAGAAGAATCCAGTGGAAGGAGTAGGGACTGGGGGCGAGGTCAGACAGCCTATCCGGCTAATAAAGCATCATGAGGTTAGGTATAAACTCTGATGACTGCATAAACTCGCCCCTAATGGGGGGGGGGCACTCTCTCCCCCACCCCTCTCTCCCCAGTGCCCCCCCCATCCGACCCCCCCC
>NW_027601301.1:160000-165000 GCF_053455715.1 Rhinoraja longicauda
TCGGAAGTGTCTGTATTACAGTATAGCAAAGGGGATTACAGAGGCATGAGGCGGGAGCTGGCCAAAATTGACTGGAAGGAGGCCCTAGCAGGGAAGACGGTAGAACAGCAATGGCAGGTATTCCAGGGAATAATGCAGAGGGTTGCAGGATCAATTTATTCCAAAGAGGTGGAAAGACTCTAAGGGGAGTAAGAGACACCTGTGGCTGACAAGGGAAGTCAGGGACAGCATAAAAATTAAGGAGAGGAGGTATAACATAGCAAAGAAGAGTGGGAAGACAGAGGATTGGGACTCTTTTAAAGAGCAACAAAAGTTAACTAAAGAGGCAATGCGGGGAGAAAAGATGAGGTGCGAGGGTAAAGCTAGCCAATAATATAAAGGAGGATAGCAAAAGTTTTTTTTAGGTACGTGAAGAGGGAAAAAATAGTCAAGGCAAATGTGGGTCCCTTGAAGACAGAAAACGGGGGAATTTATTATGGGGAACAAAGAAATGGCAGACGAGTTAAACCGTTACTTTGGGTCTGTCTTCACTGAGGAAGATACACACAATCTCCCAAATGTTCTAGGGGCCGAGAACCTAGGGTGATGGAGGAACTGAAGGAAATCCACATTAGGCAGGAAATGGTTTTGGGTAGACTGATGGGACTGAAGGCTGATAAATCCCCAGGGCCTGATGGTCTGCATCCCAGGGTACCTAAGGAGGTGGCTCTAGAAATAGTGGAAGCATTGGAGATCATTTTTCAATGTTCTATATAGATTCAGGATCAGTTCCTGTGGATTGGAGGATAGCAAATGTTATCCCACTTTTTAAGAAGGGAGGGAGAGAGAAAACGGGTAATTATAGACCAGTTAGTCTGACATCAGTGGTGGGGAAGATGCTGGAGTCAATTAGAAAAGACGAAATTGCTGAGCATTTGGATAGCAGTAACAGGATCATTGCGAGTCAGCATGGATTTACGAAGGGAAATCATGCTTGACAAATCTACTGGAATGTTTTGAGGATGTAACTAGGAAAATTGACAGGGGAGAGTCAGTGGACGTGGTGTACCTCGACTTTCAGAAAGCCTTCGACAAGCTCCCACATAGGAGATTAGTGGGCAAAATTAGGGCAACGTGGTATTGGGGGTAGGGTACTGACATGGATAGAAAATTGGTTGACAGACGGAAAGCAAAGAGTGGGTATAAATGGGTCCCTCTCGGAATGGCAGGCAGTGACCAGTGGGGTACCGCAAGGTTCGGTGCTGGGACCCCAGCTATTTACGATATGCATTAATGACTTAGACGGAGGGATTAAAAGTACCATTAGCAAATTTGCAGATGATACTAAGCTGGAGGGTAGTGTGAATTGTGAGGAAGATGCAATAAGGCTGCAGGATGACTTGGACAGGTTGTGTGAGTGGGCGGATACATGGCAGATGCAGTTTAATGTAGATAAGTGCGAGGTTATTCACTTTGGAAGTAAGAGTAGAAAGGCAGATTATTGTCTGAATGGTGTCAAGTTAGGAGGAGGGGGAGTTCAACGAGATCTGGATGTCCTAGTGCATCAGTCAATGAAAGGGAAGCATGCAGGTACAGCAGGCAGTGAAGAAAGCCAATGGAATGTTGGCTTCGTAACCAGAGGAGTTGAGTATAGGAGCAAAGAGGTCCTTCTACAGTTGTAGCGGGCCCTGGTGAGACCGCACCTGGAGTACTGTGTGCAGTTTTGGTCTCCAAATTTGAGGAAGGATATTCTTGCTATGGAGGGCGTGCAGCGGTAGGTTCACTAGGTTAATTCCGGAATGGCGGGACGGTCGTATGCTGAAAGGCTGGAGCGATTGGGCTTGTATACACTGGTATTTAGAAGAATGAGGGGGGATCTTATTGAAACATATACGATAATTAGGGGATTGGACACATTAGAGCAGGAAACATGTTCCCAATGTTGGGGGAGTCCAGAACAAGGGGCCACCGTTTTAAGAATAAGGGTAGGCCATTTAGAACGGAGATGAGGAAGAACCTTTTCAGTCAGAGAGTGGTGAAGGTGTGGAATTCTCTGCCTCAGAAGGCAGTGGAGGCCAGTTCGTTGGATGCTTTCAAGAGAGAGACTTGGGATAGAGCTCTTAAGGATAACGGAGTGAAGGGGGTATGGGGAGAAGGCAGGAACGGGGTACTGATTGAGAGTGATCAGCCATGATCGCATTGATATGGCGGTGCTGGCTCGAAGGGCTGAATGCCGACTCCTGCACCTATTGTCTATTGTCTATTGTCTATAATCAACCACTTTATTTTGCCCGTCTTTGTGACTCCTCTTTGACACGTCGATCACCGCTGAGGCTGTTTTACCTGTTTCGCCTATGTACCGTAAGGTACACTCCTTACATTGAACTGCATACACCCCAATTATTTCGCTCACGGGTTATCCTCTGTGCTATCCAGTCTCTCCTGTCACCCTGTTCTATGTTTTTGTCTATTACCCAGTGGGAGCAGGCCCCATATTGACATTAATTTGTAACCCTACTGCTCCCCTCGTCTGCTGGTTTTATCACCATCTCATGTTTATCCCTCAGCTCTGCCGTGGTCTCCCTCTCTTTTTTTCTGGTGAGGTTCGGCCTATCCTTTTGTCATGGGCATATCCCAGGCTGTTTTAGTAACGTTCTTTTAAAACGTGTCGTGTTTGTTTGGCTTTACCCACGTTCCAGCATTAGAGGCCAATTTTTGCAATGTTTCCTGGGTGGGATTTGCCGGTTTTACAAATGGTGTCACTATCTCACCCTGCTTCCTGATACCCTTATGGGGTCGGCTCTGTTCTTGCAGAACCCTCGGGTGGTGCAGAGTCTGGGCCTTGTTATCAATATCTTGCCCTGCTTCCCGATACCCTTGCGGTTCGGCTCTGTTCTTGCAGATCCCTCAGGTGGTGCAGAGTCTGGGCGGCATCGTCACCCAGCACACCGACGCCCACTGAAAATTACCCACGCACAGTGCGCGCCTGGAGCGGCAGTAGTTCAAACTACCCCTACCCCTACCCCTACCCCTACCGCTACCCCTACCCCTACCCCTAACCCTAACCCTAACCCTAACCCTAACCCTAACCCTAACCCTAACCCTAACCCCTACCCCTACCGCTACCCCTACCCCTACCCCTAACCCTAACCCTAACCCTAACCCTAACCCTAACCCTACCCCTAACCCTGACCCTAACCCTAACCCTAACCCTAACCCTAACCCTAACCCTAACCCTAACCCTAACCCTAACCCTAAACCCTGACCCTGACCCTAATGCAGGCAGAGTTATTTATAAAGTGGCCCAGACTCTGCACCACCTGAGGGTTTTGTAACAGAACCAACCCCATAAGGTTTCAGGAAGCAGGGCAAGATAGTTGATAACAAGGCGCAGACTCTGCACCACCTCAGGGTTCTGCAAGAACAGAGCCGACCCCATAAGGGCATCAGGAATCAGGGCAAGATATTGATAAAATGGCCCAGACTCTGCACCACCTGAGGGTTCTGCAAGAACAGAGCCGACCCCCATAAGGGCATCAGGAAGCAGGGCAAGATATTGGTAACAAGGCCCACGGGAAGGCGGCATACTTTGGGGTTATTTTGTAGTGAGTTTTGAAGCATGTGCTAGTGTTACGCATACCGAGGGGCGCGCAAAGTTCGGCGCGCCCGGGCCAAAACGCCTCTGCTGGCCGCGGGCCGAGTCGGCCGACGGATTGCCACGGACTTGCTTGACGACCTGTCACTCTCCGTGCATCGGTTGCACGCCCGGTTCGTCCTTTCCATTTGTTTCATGATGTACACGCGGCAGGCGGAATATTTTAAAAGCACTGTTCTGTTCGAAGTGCACAATGGCCGTTGGGGCAATGCAACTGGGGGTCGGTCGACCGGCTGACGACGCCTGCCTGCCGATTTGGTTCACGATGTCCCCGCCGAAGGCGGCATACTTGAAAGTACTGCCGTTCGCGGCGCGCAATTTGCAGGGGGGAGGAATTGTTAGTGGACGTCTGTGTGCTGGGTGACGATGCTTGCCGACTTGGTTCATGCCGTCCACGCCGAAGACGGCGCCGTTTAAAGTACTGCCGCTCGAGGTGCACAATTTGCGGGGGAATTGTTATTGGGCGTCGGCGTGCTGGGTGACGATGTGGAGATGAGGAACGCCGAGCCAGATCTATCTTATTTGTTTGCTTGGGCCACTGGACTTTGCATGGGCTTGGCATCATTGTGTGCTACGTTAAATCACGGCCAATTGAGTGAGTATTTTTTATTCAACCACTCTATTTTGCCCGTCTTTGTGACTCCTCTATGACACGCCGATCACCGCTGACGTGTTAATCTGCGTGTTAGGTATCTCGGGGGTCAGTTGGACGGACAGATGTGTAAGGGTTTTGTTCGGAAGGATCGTTGAGTGTAAACGGTGAACGGGGGTTAAAGGCCCTGAGGTTTCAATCCTCTAAAGAATGTAAAAGGTCTGACGCGTTAGCTAGCAGCTAATGAGGTGAACCTAGCAGCTAATGAGGCTCTCTCTCTCTCACGGCCCCGGGACTCCCTCCCTCCCTCCTCCCTCTTGGAACCCTCCCTGCGTGGGGGGGGGGGGGGGGGCACGAAGAAAAAGAGGGTATAAGAAGAATCCAGTGGAAGGAGTAGGGACTGGGGGCGAGGTCAGACAGCCTATCCGGCTAATAAAGCATCATGAGGTTAGGTATAAACTCTGATGACTGCATAAACTCGCCCCTAATGGGGGGGGGGCACTCTCTCCCCCACCCCTCTCTCCCCAGTGCCCCCCCCATCCGACCCCCCCCCCACTCTCTTCGTGTCGCTGGGCCCGCCCGGCACGGCCCCGAGGATCACTCCCCGCGCGGCAACGGGACACCGGGTCGCCGGGCCCGCAGGGTCGTCAGTCGGGCGGGGGGGGGGAGGGTGGCCATGCCAGCAGCAGGAGAGGTTTCCAACGAACCCGCGACCGCAGCAGGACCGCCCGCGGCAGACATTTGGACCCAGCGGGTCCGTTCGGGATGGTTGCC
>NW_027601301.1:177500-182500 GCF_053455715.1 Rhinoraja longicauda
AGTCAGGGACAGCATAAAAATTAAGGAGAGGAGGTATAACATAGCAAAGAAGAGTGGGAAGACAGAGGATTGGGACTCTTTTAAAGAGCAACAAAAGTTAACTAAAGAGGCAATGCGGGGAGAAAAGATGAGGTGCGAGGGTAAACTAGCCAATAATATAAAGGAGGATAGCAAAAGTTTTTTTAGGTACGTGAAGAGGGAAAAAATAGTCAAGGCAAATGTGGGTCCCTTGAAGACAGAAACGGGGGAATTTATTATGGGGAACAAAGAAATGGCAGACGAGTTAAACCGTTACTTTGGGTCTGTCTTCACTGAGGAAGATACACACAATCTCCCAAATGTTCTAGGGGCCGGAGAACCTAGGGTGATGGAGGAACTGAAGGAAATCCACATTAGGCAGGAAATGGTTTTGGGTAGACTGATGGGACTGAAGGCTGATAAATCCCCAGGGCCTGATGGTCTGCATCCCAGGGTACCTAAGGAGGTGGCTCTAGAAATAGTGGAAGCATTGGAGATCATTTTTCAATGTTCTATATAGATTCAGGATCAGTTCCTGTGGATTGGAGGATAGCAAATGTTATCCCACTTTTTAAGAAGGGAGGGAGAGAGAAAACGGGTAATTATAGACCAGTTAGTCTGACATCAGTGGTGGGGAAGATGCTGGAGTCAATTAGAAAAGACGAAATTGCTGAGCATTTGGATAGCAGTAACAGGATCATTGCGAGTCAGCATGGATTTACGAAGGGGAAATCATGCTTGACAAATCTACTGGAATGTTTTGAGGATGTAACTAGGAAAATTGACAGGGGAGAGTCAGTGGACGTGGTGTACCTCGACTTTCAGAAAGCCTTCGACAAGCTCCCACATAGGAGATTAGTGGGCAAAATTAGGGCACGTGGTATTGGGGGTAGGGTACTGACATGGATAGAAAATTGGTTGACAGACGGAAAGCAAAGAGTGGGTATAAATGGGTCCCTCTCGGAATGGCAGGCAGTGACCAGTGGGGTACCGCAAGGTTCGGTGCTGGGACCCCAGCTATTTACGATATGCATTAATGACTTAGACGGAGGGATTAAAAGTACCATTAGCAAATTTGCAGATGATACTAAGCTGGAGGGTAGTGTGAATTGTGAGGAAGATGCAATAAGGCTGCAGGATGACTTGGACAGGTTGTGTGAGTGGGCGGATACATGGCAGATGCAGTTTAATGTAGATAAGTGCGAGGTTATTCACTTTGGAAGTAAGAGTAGAAAGGCAGATTATTGTCTGAATGGTGTCAAGTTAGGAGGAGGGGGAGTTCAACGAGATCTGGATGTCCTAGTGCATCAGTCAATGAAAGGAAGCATGCAGGTACAGCAGGCAGTGAAGAAAGCCAATGGAATGTTGGCCTTCGTAACCAGAGGAGTTGAGTATAGGAGCAAAGAGGTCCTTCTACAGTTGTAGCGGGCCCTGGTGAGACCGCACCTGGAGTACTGTGTGCAGTTTTGGTCTCCAAATTTGAGGAAGGATATTCTTGCTATGGAGGGCGTGCAGCGTAGGTTCACTAGGTTAATTCCCGGAATGGCGGGACGGTCGTATGCTGAAAGGCTGGAGCGATTGGGCTTGTATACACTGGTATTTAGAAGAATGAGGGGGGATCTTATTGAAACATATACGATAATTAGGGGATTGGACACATTAGAGGCAGGAAACATGTTCCCAATGTTGGGGGAGTCCAGAACAAGGGGCCACCGTTTAAGAATAAGGGGTAGGCCATTTAGAACGGAGATGAGGAAGAACCTTTTCAGTCAGAGAGTGGTGAAGGTGTGGAATTCTCTGCCTCAGAAGGCAGTGGAGGCCAGTTCGTTGGATGCTTTCAAGAGAGAGCTGGATAGAGCTCTTAAGGATAACGGAGTGAGGGGGTATGGGGAGAAGGCAGGAACGGGGTACTGATTGAGAGTGATCAGCCATGATCGCATTGAATGGCGGTGCTGGCTCGAAGGGCTGAATGGCCGACTCCTGCACCTATTGTCTATTGTCTATTGTCTATAATCAACCACTTTATTTTGCCCGTCTTTGTGACTCCTCTTTGACACGTCGATCACCGCTGAGGCTGTTTTACCTGTTTCGCCTATGTACCGTAAGGTACACTCCTTACATTGAACTGCATACACCCCATTATTTCGCTCACGGGTTATCCTCTGTGCTATCCAGTCTCTCCTGTCACCCTGTTCTATGTTTTTGTCTATTACCCAGTGGGAGCAGGCCCCATATTGACATTAATTTGTAACCCTACTGCTCCCCTCGTCTGCTGGTTTTATCACCATCTCATGTTTATCCCTCAGCTCTGCCGTGGTCTCCCTCTCTTTTTTTCTGGTGAGGTTCGGCCTATCCTTTGTCATGGGCATATCCCAGGCTGTTTTAGTAACGTTCTTTTAAAACGTGTCGTGTTTGTTTGGCTTTACCCACGTTCCAGCATTAGAGGCCAATTTTTGCAATGTTTCCTGGGTGGGATTTGCCGGTTTTACAAATGGTGTCACTATCTCACCCTGCTTCCTGATACCCTTATGGGGTCGGCTCTGTTCTTGCAGAACCCTCGGGTGGTGCAGAGTCTGGGCCTTGTTATCAATATCTTGCCCTGCTTCCCGATACCCTTGCGGGTTCGGCTCTGTTCTTGCAGATCCCTCAGGTGGTGCAGAGTCTGGGCGGCATCGTCACCCAGCACACCGACGCCCACTGAAAATTACCCACGCACAGTGCGCGCCTGGAGCGGCAGTAGTTCAAACTACCCCTACCCCTACCCCTACCCCTACCGCTACCCCTACCCCTACCCCTAACCCTAACCCTAACCCTAACCCTAACCCTAACCCTAACCCTAACCCTAACCCCTACCCCTACCGCTACCCCTACCCCTACCCCTAACCCTAACCCTAACCCTAACCCTAACCCTAACCCTAACCCTAACCCTGACCCTAACCCTAACCCTAACCCTAACCCTAACCCTAACCCTAACCCTAACCCTAACCCTAACCCTAACCCTGACCCTGACCCTAATGCAGGCAGAGTTATTTATAAAGTGGCCCAGACTCTGCACCACCTGAGGGTTTTGTAACAGAACCAACCCCATAAGGGTTTCAGGAAGCAGGGCAAGATATTGATAACAAGGCGCAGACTCTGCACCACCTCAGGGTTCTGCAAGAACAGAGCCGACCCCATAAGGGCATCAGGAATCAGGGCAAGATATTGATAAAATGGCCCAGACTCTGCACCACCTGAGGGTTCTGCAAGAACAGAGCCGACCCCATAAGGGCATCAGGAAGCAGGGCAAGATATTGGTAACAAGGCCCACGGGGAAGGCGGCATACTTTGGGGTTATTTTGTAGTGAGTTTTGAAGGCATGTGCTAGTGTTACGCATACCGAGGGCGCGCAAAGTTCGGCGCGCCCGGGCCAAAACGCCTCTGCTGGCCGCGGCCGAGTCGGCCGACGGATTGCCACGGACTTGCTTGACGACCTGTCACTCTCCGTGCATCGGTTGCACGCCCGGTTCGTCCTTTCCATTTGTTTCATGATGTACACGCGGCAGGCGGAATATTTTAAAAGCACTGTTCTGTTCGAAGTGCACAATGGCCGTTGGGGCAATGCAACTGGGGGTCGGTCGACCGGCTGACGACGCCTGCCTGCCGATTTGGTTCACGATGTCCCCGCCGAAGGCGGCATACTTGAAAGTACTGCCGTTCGCGGCGCGCAATTTGCAGGGGGGAGGAATTGTTAGTGGACGTCTGTGTGCTGGGTGACGATGCTTGCCGACTTGGTTCATGCCGTCCACGCCGAAGACGGCGCCGTTTAAAGTACTGCCGCTCGAGGTGCACAATTTGCGGGGGAATTGTTATTGGGCGTCGGCGTGCTGGGTGACGATGTGGAGATGAGGAACGCCGAGCCAGATCTATCTTATTTGTTTGCTTGGGCCACTGGACTTTGCATGGGCTTGGCATCATTGTGTGCTACGTTAAATCACGGCCAATTGAGTGAGTATTTTTTATTCAACCACTCTATTTTGCCCGTCTTTGTGACTCCTCTATGACACGCCGATCACCGCTGACGTGTTAATCTGCGTGTTAGGTATCTCGGGGGTCAGTTGGACGGACAGATGTGTAAGGGTTTTGTTCGGAAGGATCGTTGAGTGTAAACGGTGAACGGGGGTTAAAGGCCCTGAGGTTTCAATCCTCTAAAGAATGTAAAAGGTCTGACGCGTTAGCTAGCAGCTAATGAGGTGAACCTAGCAGCTAATGAGGCTCTCTCTCTCTCACGGCCCCGGGACTCCCTCCCTCCCTCCTCCCTCTTGGAACCCTCCCTGCGTGGGGGGGGGGGGGGGGGCACGAAGAAAAAGAGGGTATAAGAAGAATCCAGTGGAAGGAGTAGGGACTGGGGGCGAGGTCAGACAGCCTATCCGGCTAATAAAGCATCATGAGGTTAGGTATAAACTCTGATGACTGCATAAACTCGCCCCTAATGGGGGGGGGGCACTCTCTCCCCCACCCCTCTCTCCCCAGTGCCCCCCCCATCCGACCCCCCCCCCACTCTCTTCGTGTCGCTGGGCCCGCCCGGCACGGCCCCGAGGATCACTCCCCGCGCGGCAACGGGACACCGGGTCGCCGGGCCCGCAGGGTCGTCAGTCGGGCGGGGGGGGGGAGGGTGGCCATGCCAGCAGCAGGAGAGGTTTCCAACGAACCCGCGACCGCAGCAGGACCGCCCGCGGCAGACATTTGGACCCAGCGGGTCCGTTCGGGATGGTTGCCGGGCCCGCAGCAGAGGTTTCCTTCCACCCAACGGGGGGGGGGGGGGGGGGCGGGGCTGCCCATCTTCCCGCTCGAAGCAACGGCCTCACCCTAACGGCCTCACCCTAACAACCCTCACCCTGACCCTAAACCGCTCGGTTCATGACTTCTCTCCGTTTGGTTCATGAATTCGCCATTTAGTTCACGACTTCTCCTGTTGGTTCCTGACTTCTACCTCGTGGTTC
>NW_027601301.1:195000-200000 GCF_053455715.1 Rhinoraja longicauda
GTCCCTTGAAGACAGAAACGGGGGAATTTATTATGGGGAACAAAGAAATGGCAGACGAGTTAAACCGTTACTTTGGGTCTGTCTTCACTGAGGAAGATACACACAATCTCCCAAATGTTCTAGGGGCCGGAGAACCTAGGGTGATGGAGGAACTGAAGGAAATCCACATTAGGCAGGAAATGGTTTTGGGTAGACTGATGGGACTGAAGGCTGATAAATCCCCAGGGCCTGATGGTCTGCATCCCAGGGTACCTAAGGAGGTGGCTCTAGAAATAGTGGAAGCATTGGAGATCATTTTTCAATGTTCTATATAGATTCAGGATCAGTTCCTGTGGATTGGAGGATAGCAAATGTTATCCCACTTTTTAAGAAGGGAGGGAGAGAGAAAACGGGTAATTATAGACCAGTTAGTCTGACATCAGTGGTGGGGAAGATGCTGGAGTCAATTAGAAAAGACGAAATTGCTGAGCATTTGGATAGCAGTAACAGGATCATTGCGAGTCAGCATGGATTTACGAAGGGGAAATCATGCTTGACAAATCTACTGGAATGTTTTGAGGATGTAACTAGGAAAATTGACAGGGGAGAGTCAGTGGACGTGGTGTACCTCGACTTTCAGAAAGCCTTCGACAAGCTCCCACATAGGAGATTAGTGGGCAAAATTAGGGCACGTGGTATTGGGGGTAGGGTACTGACATGGATAGAAAATTGGTTGACAGACGGAAAGCAAAGAGTGGGTATAAATGGGTCCCTCTCGGAATGGCAGGCAGTGACCAGTGGGGTACCGCAAGGTTCGGTGCTGGGACCCCAGCTATTTACGATATGCATTAATGACTTAGACGGAGGGATTAAAAGTACCATTAGCAAATTTGCAGATGATACTAAGCTGGAGGGTAGTGTGAATTGTGAGGAAGATGCAATAAGGCTGCAGGATGACTTGGACAGGTTGTGTGAGTGGGCGGATACATGGCAGATGCAGTTTAATGTAGATAAGTGCGAGGTTATTCACTTTGGAAGTAAGAGTAGAAAGGCAGATTATTGTCTGAATGGTGTCAAGTTAGGAGGAGGGGGAGTTCAACGAGATCTGGATGTCCTAGTGCATCAGTCAATGAAAGGAAGCATGCAGGTACAGCAGGCAGTGAAGAAAGCCAATGGAATGTTGGCCTTCGTAACCAGAGGAGTTGAGTATAGGAGCAAAGAGGTCCTTCTACAGTTGTAGCGGGCCCTGGTGAGACCGCACCTGGAGTACTGTGTGCAGTTTTGGTCTCCAAATTTGAGGAAGGATATTCTTGCTATGGAGGGCGTGCAGCGTAGGTTCACTAGGTTAATTCCCGGAATGGCGGGACGGTCGTATGCTGAAAGGCTGGAGCGATTGGGCTTGTATACACTGGTATTTAGAAGAATGAGGGGGGATCTTATTGAAACATATACGATAATTAGGGGATTGGACACATTAGAGGCAGGAAACATGTTCCCAATGTTGGGGGAGTCCAGAACAAGGGGCCACCGTTTAAGAATAAGGGGTAGGCCATTTAGAACGGAGATGAGGAAGAACCTTTTCAGTCAGAGAGTGGTGAAGGTGTGGAATTCTCTGCCTCAGAAGGCAGTGGAGGCCAGTTCGTTGGATGCTTTCAAGAGAGAGCTGGATAGAGCTCTTAAGGATAACGGAGTGAGGGGGTATGGGGAGAAGGCAGGAACGGGGTACTGATTGAGAGTGATCAGCCATGATCGCATTGAATGGCGGTGCTGGCTCGAAGGGCTGAATGGCCGACTCCTGCACCTATTGTCTATTGTCTATTGTCTATAATCAACCACTTTATTTTGCCCGTCTTTGTGACTCCTCTTTGACACGTCGATCACCGCTGAGGCTGTTTTACCTGTTTCGCCTATGTACCGTAAGGTACACTCCTTACATTGAACTGCATACACCCCATTATTTCGCTCACGGGTTATCCTCTGTGCTATCCAGTCTCTCCTGTCACCCTGTTCTATGTTTTTGTCTATTACCCAGTGGGAGCAGGCCCCATATTGACATTAATTTGTAACCCTACTGCTCCCCTCGTCTGCTGGTTTTATCACCATCTCATGTTTATCCCTCAGCTCTGCCGTGGTCTCCCTCTCTTTTTTTCTGGTGAGGTTCGGCCTATCCTTTGTCATGGGCATATCCCAGGCTGTTTTAGTAACGTTCTTTTAAAACGTGTCGTGTTTGTTTGGCTTTACCCACGTTCCAGCATTAGAGGCCAATTTTTGCAATGTTTCCTGGGTGGGATTTGCCGGTTTTACAAATGGTGTCACTATCTCACCCTGCTTCCTGATACCCTTATGGGGTCGGCTCTGTTCTTGCAGAACCCTCGGGTGGTGCAGAGTCTGGGCCTTGTTATCAATATCTTGCCCTGCTTCCCGATACCCTTGCGGGTTCGGCTCTGTTCTTGCAGATCCCTCAGGTGGTGCAGAGTCTGGGCGGCATCGTCACCCAGCACACCGACGCCCACTGAAAATTACCCACGCACAGTGCGCGCCTGGAGCGGCAGTAGTTCAAACTACCCCTACCCCTACCCCTACCCCTACCGCTACCCCTACCCCTACCCCTAACCCTAACCCTAACCCTAACCCTAACCCTAACCCTAACCCTAACCCTAACCCCTACCCCTACCGCTACCCCTACCCCTACCCCTAACCCTAACCCTAACCCTAACCCTAACCCTAACCCTAACCCTAACCCTGACCCTAACCCTAACCCTAACCCTAACCCTAACCCTAACCCTAACCCTAACCCTAACCCTAACCCTAACCCTGACCCTGACCCTAATGCAGGCAGAGTTATTTATAAAGTGGCCCAGACTCTGCACCACCTGAGGGTTTTGTAACAGAACCAACCCCATAAGGGTTTCAGGAAGCAGGGCAAGATATTGATAACAAGGCGCAGACTCTGCACCACCTCAGGGTTCTGCAAGAACAGAGCCGACCCCATAAGGGCATCAGGAATCAGGGCAAGATATTGATAAAATGGCCCAGACTCTGCACCACCTGAGGGTTCTGCAAGAACAGAGCCGACCCCATAAGGGCATCAGGAAGCAGGGCAAGATATTGGTAACAAGGCCCACGGGGAAGGCGGCATACTTTGGGGTTATTTTGTAGTGAGTTTTGAAGGCATGTGCTAGTGTTACGCATACCGAGGGCGCGCAAAGTTCGGCGCGCCCGGGCCAAAACGCCTCTGCTGGCCGCGGCCGAGTCGGCCGACGGATTGCCACGGACTTGCTTGACGACCTGTCACTCTCCGTGCATCGGTTGCACGCCCGGTTCGTCCTTTCCATTTGTTTCATGATGTACACGCGGCAGGCGGAATATTTTAAAAGCACTGTTCTGTTCGAAGTGCACAATGGCCGTTGGGGCAATGCAACTGGGGGTCGGTCGACCGGCTGACGACGCCTGCCTGCCGATTTGGTTCACGATGTCCCCGCCGAAGGCGGCATACTTGAAAGTACTGCCGTTCGCGGCGCGCAATTTGCAGGGGGGAGGAATTGTTAGTGGACGTCTGTGTGCTGGGTGACGATGCTTGCCGACTTGGTTCATGCCGTCCACGCCGAAGACGGCGCCGTTTAAAGTACTGCCGCTCGAGGTGCACAATTTGCGGGGGAATTGTTATTGGGCGTCGGCGTGCTGGGTGACGATGTGGAGATGAGGAACGCCGAGCCAGATCTATCTTATTTGTTTGCTTGGGCCACTGGACTTTGCATGGGCTTGGCATCATTGTGTGCTACGTTAAATCACGGCCAATTGAGTGAGTATTTTTTATTCAACCACTCTATTTTGCCCGTCTTTGTGACTCCTCTATGACACGCCGATCACCGCTGACGTGTTAATCTGCGTGTTAGGTATCTCGGGGGTCAGTTGGACGGACAGATGTGTAAGGGTTTTGTTCGGAAGGATCGTTGAGTGTAAACGGTGAACGGGGGTTAAAGGCCCTGAGGTTTCAATCCTCTAAAGAATGTAAAAGGTCTGACGCGTTAGCTAGCAGCTAATGAGGTGAACCTAGCAGCTAATGAGGCTCTCTCTCTCTCACGGCCCCGGGACTCCCTCCCTCCCTCCTCCCTCTTGGAACCCTCCCTGCGTGGGGGGGGGGGGGGGGGCACGAAGAAAAAGAGGGTATAAGAAGAATCCAGTGGAAGGAGTAGGGACTGGGGGCGAGGTCAGACAGCCTATCCGGCTAATAAAGCATCATGAGGTTAGGTATAAACTCTGATGACTGCATAAACTCGCCCCTAATGGGGGGGGGGCACTCTCTCCCCCACCCCTCTCTCCCCAGTGCCCCCCCCATCCGACCCCCCCCCCACTCTCTTCGTGTCGCTGGGCCCGCCCGGCACGGCCCCGAGGATCACTCCCCGCGCGGCAACGGGACACCGGGTCGCCGGGCCCGCAGGGTCGTCAGTCGGGCGGGGGGGGGGAGGGTGGCCATGCCAGCAGCAGGAGAGGTTTCCAACGAACCCGCGACCGCAGCAGGACCGCCCGCGGCAGACATTTGGACCCAGCGGGTCCGTTCGGGATGGTTGCCGGGCCCGCAGCAGAGGTTTCCTTCCACCCAACGGGGGGGGGGGGGGGGGGCGGGGCTGCCCATCTTCCCGCTCGAAGCAACGGCCTCACCCTAACGGCCTCACCCTAACAACCCTCACCCTGACCCTAAACCGCTCGGTTCATGACTTCTCTCCGTTTGGTTCATGAATTCGCCATTTAGTTCACGACTTCTCCTGTTGGTTCCTGACTTCTACCTCGTGGTTCGTGATTCCGGCGGGTAGGTGGGGTGCCCGGATACTCTCGGCGAAAGGTGTTCAAGTGGCAACGGCGGTCCCGTAGATAAGACGGGTTCGGATGCTCGAGCGTGTCGAGTAAGCGCCGGATCGGCGCCGGGCGCCCCCGGCCGGCTGGCTTGCCCCCCCCCCCCCCACCCCCCCCCCCCCCCCTGGCGGCAGAAACGTGTATCGCGCCAGTGCCGCCGCTGAGGT
>NW_027601301.1:212500-217500 GCF_053455715.1 Rhinoraja longicauda
CCCAGGGCCTGATGGTCTGCATCCCAGGGTACCTAAGGAGGTGGCTCTAGAAATAGTGGAAGCATTGGAGATCATTTTTCAATGTTCTATATAGATTCAGGATCAGTTCCTGTGGATTGGAGGATAGCAAATGTTATCCCACTTTTTAAGAAGGGAGGGAGAGAGAAAACGGGTAATTATAGACCAGTTAGTCTGACATCAGTGGTGGGGAAGATGCTGGAGTCAATTAGAAAAGACGAAATTGCTGAGCATTTGGATAGCAGTAACAGGATCATTGCGAGTCAGCATGGATTTACGAAGGGGAAATCATGCTTGACAAATCTACTGGAATGTTTTGAGGATGTAACTAGGAAAATTGACAGGGGAGAGTCAGTGGACGTGGTGTACCTCGACTTTCAGAAAGCCTTCGACAAGCTCCCACATAGGAGATTAGTGGGCAAAATTAGGGCACGTGGTATTGGGGGTAGGGTACTGACATGGATAGAAAATTGGTTGACAGACGGAAAGCAAAGAGTGGGTATAAATGGGTCCCTCTCGGAATGGCAGGCAGTGACCAGTGGGGTACCGCAAGGTTCGGTGCTGGGACCCCAGCTATTTACGATATGCATTAATGACTTAGACGGAGGGATTAAAAGTACCATTAGCAAATTTGCAGATGATACTAAGCTGGAGGGTAGTGTGAATTGTGAGGAAGATGCAATAAGGCTGCAGGATGACTTGGACAGGTTGTGTGAGTGGGCGGATACATGGCAGATGCAGTTTAATGTAGATAAGTGCGAGGTTATTCACTTTGGAAGTAAGAGTAGAAAGGCAGATTATTGTCTGAATGGTGTCAAGTTAGGAGGAGGGGGAGTTCAACGAGATCTGGATGTCCTAGTGCATCAGTCAATGAAAGGAAGCATGCAGGTACAGCAGGCAGTGAAGAAAGCCAATGGAATGTTGGCCTTCGTAACCAGAGGAGTTGAGTATAGGAGCAAAGAGGTCCTTCTACAGTTGTAGCGGGCCCTGGTGAGACCGCACCTGGAGTACTGTGTGCAGTTTTGGTCTCCAAATTTGAGGAAGGATATTCTTGCTATGGAGGGCGTGCAGCGTAGGTTCACTAGGTTAATTCCCGGAATGGCGGGACGGTCGTATGCTGAAAGGCTGGAGCGATTGGGCTTGTATACACTGGTATTTAGAAGAATGAGGGGGGATCTTATTGAAACATATACGATAATTAGGGGATTGGACACATTAGAGGCAGGAAACATGTTCCCAATGTTGGGGGAGTCCAGAACAAGGGGCCACCGTTTAAGAATAAGGGGTAGGCCATTTAGAACGGAGATGAGGAAGAACCTTTTCAGTCAGAGAGTGGTGAAGGTGTGGAATTCTCTGCCTCAGAAGGCAGTGGAGGCCAGTTCGTTGGATGCTTTCAAGAGAGAGCTGGATAGAGCTCTTAAGGATAACGGAGTGAGGGGGTATGGGGAGAAGGCAGGAACGGGGTACTGATTGAGAGTGATCAGCCATGATCGCATTGAATGGCGGTGCTGGCTCGAAGGGCTGAATGGCCGACTCCTGCACCTATTGTCTATTGTCTATTGTCTATAATCAACCACTTTATTTTGCCCGTCTTTGTGACTCCTCTTTGACACGTCGATCACCGCTGAGGCTGTTTTACCTGTTTCGCCTATGTACCGTAAGGTACACTCCTTACATTGAACTGCATACACCCCATTATTTCGCTCACGGGTTATCCTCTGTGCTATCCAGTCTCTCCTGTCACCCTGTTCTATGTTTTTGTCTATTACCCAGTGGGAGCAGGCCCCATATTGACATTAATTTGTAACCCTACTGCTCCCCTCGTCTGCTGGTTTTATCACCATCTCATGTTTATCCCTCAGCTCTGCCGTGGTCTCCCTCTCTTTTTTTCTGGTGAGGTTCGGCCTATCCTTTGTCATGGGCATATCCCAGGCTGTTTTAGTAACGTTCTTTTAAAACGTGTCGTGTTTGTTTGGCTTTACCCACGTTCCAGCATTAGAGGCCAATTTTTGCAATGTTTCCTGGGTGGGATTTGCCGGTTTTACAAATGGTGTCACTATCTCACCCTGCTTCCTGATACCCTTATGGGGTCGGCTCTGTTCTTGCAGAACCCTCGGGTGGTGCAGAGTCTGGGCCTTGTTATCAATATCTTGCCCTGCTTCCCGATACCCTTGCGGGTTCGGCTCTGTTCTTGCAGATCCCTCAGGTGGTGCAGAGTCTGGGCGGCATCGTCACCCAGCACACCGACGCCCACTGAAAATTACCCACGCACAGTGCGCGCCTGGAGCGGCAGTAGTTCAAACTACCCCTACCCCTACCCCTACCCCTACCGCTACCCCTACCCCTACCCCTAACCCTAACCCTAACCCTAACCCTAACCCTAACCCTAACCCTAACCCTAACCCTAACCCTAACCCTAACCCTAACCCTAACCCTAACCCTAACCCTAACCCTAACCCTAACCCTAACCCTGACCCTGACCCTAATGCAGGCAGAGTTATTTATAAAGTGGCCCAGACTCTGCACCACCTGAGGGTTTTGTAACAGAACCAACCCCATAAGGGTTTCAGGAAGCAGGGCAAGATATTGATAACAAGGCGCAGACTCTGCACCACCTCAGGGTTCTGCAAGAACAGAGCCGACCCCATAAGGGCATCAGGAATCAGGGCAAGATATTGATAAAATGGCCCAGACTCTGCACCACCTGAGGGTTCTGCAAGAACAGAGCCGACCCCATAAGGGCATCAGGAAGCAGGGCAAGATATTGGTAACAAGGCCCACGGGGAAGGCGGCATACTTTGGGGTTATTTTGTAGTGAGTTTTGAAGGCATGTGCTAGTGTTACGCATACCGAGGGCGCGCAAAGTTCGGCGCGCCCGGGCCAAAACGCCTCTGCTGGCCGCGGCCGAGTCGGCCGACGGATTGCCACGGACTTGCTTGACGACCTGTCACTCTCCGTGCATCGGTTGCACGCCCGGTTCGTCCTTTCCATTTGTTTCATGATGTACACGCGGCAGGCGGAATATTTTAAAAGCACTGTTCTGTTCGAAGTGCACAATGGCCGTTGGGGCAATGCAACTGGGGGTCGGTCGACCGGCTGACGACGCCTGCCTGCCGATTTGGTTCACGATGTCCCCGCCGAAGGCGGCATACTTGAAAGTACTGCCGTTCGCGGCGCGCAATTTGCAGGGGGGAGGAATTGTTAGTGGACGTCTGTGTGCTGGGTGACGATGCTTGCCGACTTGGTTCATGCCGTCCACGCCGAAGACGGCGCCGTTTAAAGTACTGCCGCTCGAGGTGCACAATTTGCGGGGGAATTGTTATTGGGCGTCGGCGTGCTGGGTGACGATGTGGAGATGAGGAACGCCGAGCCAGATCTATCTTATTTGTTTGCTTGGGCCACTGGACTTTGCATGGGCTTGGCATCATTGTGTGCTACGTTAAATCACGGCCAATTGAGTGAGTATTTTTTATTCAACCACTCTATTTTGCCCGTCTTTGTGACTCCTCTATGACACGCCGATCACCGCTGACGTGTTAATCTGCGTGTTAGGTATCTCGGGGGTCAGTTGGACGGACAGATGTGTAAGGGTTTTGTTCGGAAGGATCGTTGAGTGTAAACGGTGAACGGGGGTTAAAGGCCCTGAGGTTTCAATCCTCTAAAGAATGTAAAAGGTCTGACGCGTTAGCTAGCAGCTAATGAGGTGAACCTAGCAGCTAATGAGGCTCTCTCTCTCTCACGGCCCCGGGACTCCCTCCCTCCCTCCTCCCTCTTGGAACCCTCCCTGCGTGGGGGGGGGGGGGGGGGGGGGGCACGAAGAAAAAGAGGGTATAAGAAGAATCCAGTGGAAGGAGTAGGGACTGGGGGCGAGGTCAGACAGCCTATCCGGCTAATAAAGCATCATGAGGTTAGGTATAAACTCTGATGACTGCATAAACTCGCCCCTAATGGGGGGGGGGGCACTCTCTCCCCCACCCCTCTCTCCCCAGTGCCCCCCCCATCCGACCCCCCCCCCACTCTCTTCGTGTCGCTGGGCCCGCCCGGCACGGCCCCGAGGATCACTCCCCGCGCGGCAACGGGACACCGGGTCGCCGGGCCCGCAGGGTCGTCAGTCGGGCGGGGGGGGGGAGGGTGGCCATGCCAGCAGCAGGAGAGGTTTCCAACGAACCCGCGACCGCAGCAGGACCGCCCGCGGCAGACATTTGGACCCAGCGGGTCCGTTCGGGATGGTTGCCGGGCCCGCAGCAGAGGTTTCCTTCCACCCAACGGGGGGGGGGGGGGGGGGGGGGGGGGGGCGGGGCTGCCCATCTTCCCGCTCGAAGCAACGGCCTCACCCTAACGGCCTCACCCTAACAACCCTCACCCTGACCCTAAACCGCTCGGTTCATGACTTCTCTCCGTTTGGTTCATGAATTCGCCATTTAGTTCACGACTTCTCCTGTTGGTTCCTGACTTCTACCTCGTGGTTCGTGATTCCGGCGGGTAGGTGGGGTGCCCGGATACTCTCGGCGAAAGGTGTTCAAGTGGCAACGGCGGTCCCGTAGATAAGACGGGTTCGGATGCTCGAGCGTGTCGAGTAAGCGCCGGATCGGCGCCGGGCGCCCCCGGCCGGCTGGCTTGCCCCCCCCCCCCCCCCCCCCCCCCCCCTGGCGGCAGAAACGTGTATCGCGCCAGTGCCGCCGCTGAGGTCGAGATTGGCCGCCTCGACCGTTCGAAGCGTCGCAATTCCGGCGGGACTTCCGAACGCTCGTACCGCCAAGTCAGCCGCGACATTCGAGAATTGCACTAAGTCCGAAAGCTGGCGTCGCTTCTTTTTTGCCCGCCGCAGGTTAACGATTTGACGGCGGAAGTCGAGGAGGTCCGATGTGCGGCCTTCAGCGGGGCCGCGGCGCGCCTTTCCCGCCAGGCCTATCGGCCCGTCTCCCGCCGGCCAGAAAATGGCATTTCTTGTCCGGGCGGTCCCGATCACGGTTAACGACTTA